>NC_079535.1:2397927-2697927 GCF_003711565.1 Takifugu flavidus | reverse complement strand
GTAACACAGGATTATGAGCAGGTCACTTTCTGGCTCCCATGAAATGTGTGTGTGTGTGTGTGTGTGTGTGTGTGTAAATAATCTGATTAGAATTTGTGTCAATTACTAGTATTAGAAAGTCTAAAAAAATCAATTTTAATGTACAAAATGATCAGGATGTGCTTTCCCTAATCTTGAGTTCTTCCCTTTAGTCCACCACTGTTGTCAGAGTTAGAATTCAACCAAACAAATGAAATCTCTTTGTATGGGAAACGGCAGCTTCCTCAACCTGTTTTGCCACAAACGGCATTTGATCGGCATCGTAGGAGTGAGATTTTTTTAAAGGCAGGATACTGCTAAAGAACAAAGACAATTAAAAGTAAATCCCAGATAATAACTTCAAAGATTGTTTTGCATGCTTGGATTTTCTTATTTTGCTTCCTTGGCCCTTAGGCAGCACTTTTCTCCTTTGAATAATGTTTCATCAGACTTTTAGAGAGTTTTGGATCTGGAATGACCCCAAAAATGTCAGTAACTATTTTTATTCTGGTGTGAATTACAATGTTTCAGTGAAACCTTTTTATCAAAAAAGATGAAAGAACAAAGCAAAGGAGCAAAACCATTTAACAAAATCCCATCCTCCCTTTAAAATCACTGCTGATTTAAAGCTCCTCTATCTTTTTTCTTTCATTTATTTACTGTCACATGTGTATCTGAGCAGCGGCACTGCTCTGCTGCTCAGATACCACCTAATGTCACCTCTCTGCCTTTTCGCCATTTCAAATTGCTTCTTTGAGTTTCTCAATGAAGAAAAAGCACAGACAGAACAAAGCTAAAACGTTCCGTTCTCCTGGCAACACTACTCTCCCGGAGCTCCACAAAAATGTGTTGATTTCACTTTGCATTCAAGGCTCGCATTCAGTGATATTAGCTTCGATTCTGAGCAGAACTACAAAGATTGCTATAATAAAACATTATAGAGGACGGATGAATAAATGTGTGCAGGTAGACGTCTGAGGTGCTGTTTGAAAAATAAATCAGTACCAGAGATGCCAAAGCATTTTTGCTTCATTCAGCAGCACTGATTCATTTGTTTACATGCAAGTGTGGGTTTTCAGCTGTCAAAAAGGCGAACGTGGGTGATGCCATTCTTCGAGAGCGGCTGCTGGTGTTGGCTCGTCTGGAATTCAAATATTGTTGATGTTGACAGTGTTGTGGAATGCTATAAAAAACAAATTCCCCTGAGGGAAACGGACGCACGTTGACACCAGCTACATAGATGACAGGAATGTAAAACAGGAGTCGGGTCAAGGTTAGCGATCCGAGGCATTAAAACGGTGTTTAGATTCTTGAAAAGCTGAGGGAGTCGCAGAGAAACACACAATGCTTGATATGTTTATACGTGTAAAACAAATAAATCTCAGAATAGGGAGGCAGCCCAGTGGTGCAGTGGTTAGTGCTGTTGCCTCCCAGCAAGGTTTGGGACGGAGGTTGGCATTTCTGTGTGGAGTTCATGCTCTCCCCTTTGCTTGATCACTGTTCTCAGTCTCACAGTACCCCTGCCCCCACCAAATGCACACACACACACATGCATAGTCCGGCTACCGGGTTAGAGGTGGGCCACTTCTCTGGTCGTGCACGCATGCGCGTCGTTCACTCACGTTCGTGATGATGGGCAAATTAGAATGTTCATTCAACCAAGACAAAACCCACACAGGTGCATGCAGATTGTTGCTGGAATCAAATCCAGAACCTTGTTGCTATGTGGGGGTGACCATGCCAGCGAATACATCACCACGTTGTGGTTCAGCATCGTCATGCTCTAAAATGACATTTTCATTTCCATTTAATTACATTGTATATATAATAACACAAGTTATTGTCACTCTTGTTCTGTTATCTATAGGAATAAAGTGCCAGAAGCTGCATAATTGGAATACCACCTTCTTTATAGCGGTGGATACTAAGAATGGACTGAATGAGGTGGGGTGATTTTAAGGGGGCAGCAAAAACTAAAACTGCTGTGCGTGGAGATAAGTGTTTAATACCCAGTAGTGCTGTTGTGAGTCACCTAACACAATGCTTCCAATATGGGAAGAGACACAGCAAGTCATATTCATGTCCTCCACCAGTGTCTGACATGCACTATTTTACAAGCTGTCGTGGGCTCCAGAGGAGAGGTTGCATTTCACTTTTTCACTTGCTTTTAATGATCGTTTGTGAAATTAAAGAATTAAATTTGCATTGCCCCGTCCCTCTGTGTTGTTCTGAAGCAGAATTATGTATGAGATGAAAGCATGAGCTGGCCGGCTTCTCAAATATACAGCCTAATTCATTCTTCTATTGACTTTTGATTTAGCAAGCTTACACTCTTGGTGTGCACAACGCTAAATTGATCCTCAAACAAGGTCTTTTGACATTTAATTAGGGTAAAATATGTCTGTACACCCCAGCAAACTGTCCAGCTGGGGTGAGATAATTCACTTCCTGTGTGAGCTCATTTTTCTGCAGTGGTGTAAAAAGACCCTTGGGTGTGATTATGTGATGCCTCTGTTGTACACAGAAAACATGCAGAAAAGAAAAAAGCGGCCTCTCCGAAACACACGTGAGCACACTACGAGTGTTAAATACTTAAATTCTGAACCCTTCCGGGGCAGATCTGGACATCCAGGCTATCACTTTTGCATCCACCGCCATCTTCCTGCTCTGAAGAACACGTCTGCCTCAGTTCTAACTCCCTCAAAGCTGGATTTACTGTGTTGCTAAAAAGTTTTCAGAGTTCCACTTTCACATAATTTCTAGAGTCAAAACATCTACTAAAAGATGTGATGCCGCAGGCTGCAACTTCTCCGGTTTTGAATGGCTGGAGGAGGTGTGGGTGTCCTGATCCTGTCTCTTTTTTAGAGTTTGGAGCGACGGTAAAGCCTTTTATTAAGCAATGACAGGCTTCATGCACCATGGTGTGTGTGTGTCTGTGTGTGTGTGTGTTCAAGACTTCTTTGCATTGTTCCTGCTCTTCCCCTTCTACTCCCCTTGACTGCACACAGACACACACACACACACACAAAACACAGTGTGTTCTGTAATGAATGAGGATATTAGGGAGCTGTCACGTTTCCTGATCCTCAACCTGAGAAGCAACTCTCTGTCACTCTTCACACCAGGGACATGCGTCATGGCTCAAAGTCACCCTCACCTCTCAGGGTGGTTTCCACCGGGGCGGGAGCGAGTTGATGAAGACATCTGTCTGCTGTTTAATGAGCGCTATCTCTTACGCACACGTCTGTAGGCCAACGGCGCCAACTACAGCACGGAGGATGAATGAGCAAAAACTCCGGGGCACGGAACTCTGGGGATTAACTCGGACTGGAAGGAGTCACTACCTGTCAGCCATCTGCAACGGTGCATTTTGTCATTAATCTTGACATTTACGGAGGATTTAAGTGACTTTAAACGCAACAATGGATGAACTCCAAAGGCTGGAGACAAGAGAGCGCCGACACTCTGGTTTCCATTATCCAGCACGCGGATCAAAGTGCCATTAATTGATAGGGCAACTCGCTCTAAGATCATATATTCATGTTGAAAGTGTTTACTGGTCAACATTTCCATTGGAAAAGATGATTCGGTTGAACTACACTACTGCATGTCCTGAAATATGCAAACATGCATACATAAAAAAAGTAAGCACAAAATGAACGGCTCATGTCACAGAGATTTAAATAGAAGTCAGAGGTTTGCTCGGCAAACAGGGTTTTATTTGCAAATGCTGCAGCCCCCTCTGCATAACACGTAAGTGCTTCTGGGGCATCTGAGGAGCAGCGAACAAACACCCATGGTAAGCGAAAAACAAGCAATTTCAGACGCGTGAGAGTCCAATGATGAAGAGAGGCCGCAGGTCTCCGTCCTGTCGTCTGCCGTTAGCCCGCTCGTTCTTCAAAACGTCAGCCGCAACCGGCTGGAAATATTACGCAGGGCCCTTTTCTCCGAATACGGCGCGCTCCAGCGAGCCGGCGTGTGCACAAGCGCCTCAGCAGCCGATCATCCTGTAATTACCGACTGCGTGATTTGTACAGTCCGTCAAAGGCAAGCGAGCGTTAATCTGGTCTGTAACTGACTGAGCGCGATCGCTGGAGCTTGAATTAGATTTATATCCCGCTGGGGAGAGAGGTCGCATCATCGACGGTCACCAGCATCCATCTTTCTCATATTGTGATTATCAGTTACTCCTAAAAGCCCTTAGGAGTAATCCTTAGGAGGATTGTGCCTGAACAGAGTCCAGCGTTCTTTAAAATAACACTATACTTACACGATACACTATATACTTAAACTCTAATTACTATAACATTCAGGATGGATCCTGGCTCGTTCTATGGCATCACCCAGCATAATGAACCACATCAGATGCAATCCTACGTCCTGGACATGGTCTGGTCTGTGCTGTTTGCACCAGTGGCTCTTTGTGTGGCAGAAAGGGTCATTAAAATGCAGCCCTCGAAGATAAGGAGCCGTTAATATTTAAAATAATGACTGTAAAAGGTTGTTCATATTAAGAATGTCCACTAAAGGGGAAATCTTGAGCCCATAAAAACACAAAGGTGGTATTTTGCTGGTGCACTGCCAGCTCCTGCACTTTCAATGCAGCTATGATATATTGTAACGTTAATATAATCTTAATATCAGCCTAATCTAAACATAAACAAGAGGCCATGAGTAATGATATGCTTTAGTACTTATATAAATTATCCACTAATGAGTTGGGGATGCAAAAAAGTTGATTTCATGCAGAAGTGTGCTTCTGGTCCGTGCACGGAGGTAGACGAGGCTGGTATTCAGAATGGCAGACAGAAACGCCTCGTGCGCTTCAGACACTGCGGGTGATAAGAAGATTTTCTCCTTCCCTCTGTTTGCAGATAGCTTATCGCCTCCCGTCAATGTGACCATCACCGCGGTGAAAGCAAACTCTGCTGTGGTGACATGGGACATCCCTGAGGGAGACCCCGTCATCGGCTTTGCCATCACACAGCAGGTGAGCCGTACTTGTGCACGTGTTGCTTTTATTGGATTAATAATTCAGCAGTAAATGTTAGCCGCCGCGCTGTCCTGGACGCTGCTGAACTGTCCTCTTTGACAGACTCTGACGGCCCTGTGAAAACGGGCACATTGTGCATGAACTCCTCCATTAATCCTGACACAAACATAAACTCACACGCATCTACAGTAATGGGAACACAAGCGTGCGTACACTCGTACGCGCTGCTGGACACCGTTGTAATGTGCTCTGACAGTGTTACGTGATGCAGTGGTTTAATATCAGAATGCAGATCCTCGGCTCAGCTATACAGAACATATATCGGTTTGAAATAGTTACAAAACGCAATAATCCAGTATCACCACCATTTCTTACTAAAAACATCAGTTTAAAAGACAGATAAACTCTATTATTTACTATTTTGACATTGTTTTTTGACTGCTTTATTCCTTTTTGGGGTCATGGGGAGGGTGCAGGGGCCCATCCCTTATGGGGAAGGCATATGGGGGAAGGCAGGCAGACTCTGGGGGTTCGGTACCTTGCTCAAGGGTACCTCAGCAGTGCTCACTCTGCTACCAGAACACTTTCCTTGTTTGGTCCACTCAGGAGTTGAACCAGGAACCCAGTCCCCTGCAGACTGAGCTACCCCCACCCCTATCTGGACATTGTTATTACTCAATAACTGCCAGTAATATGGACGAGTGGTATCAAATGGTTTATTGTTCTTATATTTGTAATTCTAACCCAGCGGCCGCGACAATGACACTGATCCCATGTCGTCCCCCCAACAGAAGAAAGACGTGCGCATGCTTCGATTCATCCAGGAAGTCAACACTACCACGCGATCCTGTGCATTATGGGACTTGGAGGAAGAGACAGACTATATCGTGCACGTCCAATCCATCAGCATGTCCGGGACAAGCCCGGTGAGCGAACCCCTGCGCTTCCGTACACCGAAGGAAGCCGAGACGCAGGCTTCTAAGAGCAAAGGTAATGCACGGCGTGCAGGATGAATTCTACTTCCAGCACTATATCCAACAGAAGGCATGTGGGGCGCAGAGCCGACTTGGCTCTTCGACAATATCTTGACTGATTCTTTCTAAAGACTCAATAAAATCAATAGACAGACAAAGCGTGAAATGAAATTTCACAATGAAGCGCTTCTACAGGCTCGCAACTGCTGACCACCACTCGAGAATAAAATCGGTGTGTGTGTGTGTGTGTGTGTGTGGTGTGTGTGTGTGTGGTGTGTGTGTGTGTGGGGGGGGGGGTGTTGCACACTTCACGGTGCGTTAGTGTGCCTCACCCTGCATGCATCTGGGACAACCTGCCAGTAAACCAGAATGATAAAAGGCATTTATCGCACGGACAGGAGGCGCTCTGTCCCTGTGGCAAATCAATGTGCTTCTGGCTGAAAACCTGCTGCATCTAGTCTCCCTCACATTTACACTCATCTCTCATGTGAGCTCCAGTAATACTTTAATACTTCTAAGGTTGTGTTGCCAGAAGGAGTCTGAGCCGCTGTTATGGGAGCGAGCTAGGCACGCAGGAAAATACAAGCATTGTCGGGCAGTGCAGGACTATATGATGCTACACTCATTTACAGATTTGTTCATGGCCTCAGATGATAACGCTCATAGACCAGAGCGTCACCTGCCAGAAAGTAGACTTTCAAGTAAATGAAATGACCTGTTTAGATAGTCCCTCTTCATCATATCTTTGTCATGATGATGAGGGGCTATTTTGCTATCATTGGATAACAAAGTCCATTTTCCCGAGATAAAGACATTCTTACGATATCTTGGGATGATGATGTTGCTTTTGCTGTGATACCAACTCATTATTCTAATATATTTGGACGAAACAGGTTGCGATAGTGACTTATTTCCTCAAGATAGCAGTGTTTTCACAATATCACAATCATGATCTCACAATAAAGCCTTGTTCTTTTGTTATATTGGAGTAGCAAAGTTCTTTTCCCCGTAATAACGACATATTATTTTCTTATCTTATGATAACAATGTCAGTCTTCTCTTGATTACAAGTTATTATTTTGTAATAAAAAGATAACAGTGTCAGTTTTCTTGTACTAATTTTCCTGACCTCAAATAACAGCTCAATTTTCTGATAATTTCCTCATTATTCCATTATCTCAGGATTAAAAAAGGATACATTTTGTCATAACAACGACTGTTTTGTTCTCTCGGGATAGGGATCTACAATTTATGGAAAGCTGTTGTACCTCGTTACATCAGCGTTACATCAGCCTCAAAAGTTCCATGAGCAGATTTAACTGCCGCATGTATTTTCTGTCAACATGTATATTTTCTCTTTGCAAAACAAATCACGAGTATTATTTCATCCCTCGAAGTGTGATTGTTCTCCTTGGAAAACTGGGATCCAACCAATAACCTTTGTGTTACTGGATAGACCCATCGACCACCTCAACTGTAGCTGAGGTGGTCGATGGGTCTGCTGGTGGAACTGCAGCGAGAGAGGCTGCAACAGTGCAGCAGAGCTCTGCTTTAACATTTCAGCATTTAACCCTTGTGTAATGTTCATATTGTTGTTACTCAGCCAGCGTTTGTGGGTCTGATGGACCCGTTGCATTTTGTGGCTTTTAATGCCTCACAATCAAACACTTTTATGTTCAAATACTGAACAGATGTTTACCTTATCCCAATTACAAGCAGTATAAACAATATATATGGTTAATATTTGCCCTTTACCTTTGTTAGGTCACATTTATAACTTATTATTTAAAACATAATAAAGAAAATCAATTAAATTTAAGATATGAGTGGAAACAAATTTACAAGTGAAGCAAGGTTTTTCAAAACTACTGACTTTTATTTCTTTGAACTTGAAATTTAACCCATTCAGGTGCACAACAAAATGAGAGTTGATGTTCTTCACAGAAAATGAGCCAAAGTCAGTGAGTCTCAGTTTGAAAAATTAATTAATTTGATCATTTTTCTTTTAATAAAAAGTGAAAACCGGTCCCACAGACCCGAACACCACACAAGGGTTAAGACAACTAACAATGAACCAGTTCTAAAAAAAAGCAACTTGTGGCCTCTTGACCATAGAGATCTAAGAGATGTTTGGAGAAAATATGAGGGGACTTTTGTGTTTTAAATTTAGCCTGAGTTGCATTTGAAGCCAATCGATGCTTTAGCAGTCAAGAACAAGAGCATCCAGTATGTTTTTATTAACATCGTTAAGTCATCTGCAGTGGTGCGGCTCCTGATCGGCTGCTCCTCTCTTCCCACAGAAGACGATTGCTCTCACCTCAACACGCTGATTCGCTGTACTAAAACAAGATTTTTTCTTTTTCAAATTTGCCAGACACTCAACACACGCTCACACTCTCCTGCACCCATTTCTCACATCTGAGTCTATCGCGATTCCTTCATGCAATCAAGAATGAGGGCAGCTTCTCAAGCACGCTTATTTAATTATCCTAACAATGAGACCTGATGAAGGGCAGCGGACCTGCTGTTCCTCCAGGCGACATTTCGAAGTACGGAAATATGCGCGCCCCTTCAAATGAGGGATGGTGATTGTCGGCATCATGTGATTTAGTTATGGTCTCATTTAATGTGACGTTATTGTTTTTGCAGAAGGGTGATTAATTGGCACGCGAGTATTTGTTTTTCATTACCAGGAAAATAAACTAGTAAATGTTGAAAGAGGCATATAAAATTTGCCTTTCGCGTGGCATAAATTCGCACGGACAGTCCTTAAATGCCAGTATTGAAAGAAGGGCGACGTCCTTCCTTCCGCTGCGCAGCCTTCCTAATCCTTCCTGTCATGCTGACCTACAGGTCTTCCCATCGTCTCGTTCAATGTTTCAGGGGATCTGATGAGACACGTTGGGTGTCGAAGTTGTAAACGAGAGGTGCGAACAGTCAGTGAATAGAGGGAGGGATGGGAATAGACAAGAAAGAGAGAGGGAATTCAGGGAAGAACGGAAGCAGCCCATAAATCCAGTACATCTCAAATGAGAACATGTGACTTTTTATCTAACAGGAGATGATCCCACCTTTCAGAATTCAGTTTTAAAATATGTCTGCAGCAGTTTCATTCAAATGGCGACGCGATGCTTTTGTGTTTTGGCTCAATAGTAAGCTGAGTTTTAATACTGGGCGAGAGGGGTTGAACGATCGGTGGAATTGCTTATTGCTACAGGCTGCTGGAGCGTGGGGCTCCTGCCACTCTGGGCGCCCTCCAAATATCACCCACTGCATTTAATTAAAGGACAGACGAGATCTCTCTGCTGTGGAGAACCTTTGAACGTGTCCAGGCTCTCTGCTCTGCAGGCGTCATCAGGCGGAACGATGCTCTCTGATAAATCCCCACAACTCCAAAACTGCTGATGGTGTTTTATCGTTGCTGATGTGTGTTGATCACTTCTGCTTTGATCCCCTTTTATCTCCGCATCCCACTTGAGTATAAGGATCGCCGGTGGCCTATAAGGAGCCTTCAATCACCCCCCCCCCCCCCCTTCTGATCTTTTAACTGTAGAACACAGCAGAAATCAGACCAAGTCTCGATCAAACAAATCAGCACAGATGCATACGGATGGGTTGCGGGCTGATTAAAATTCTAATCTTTGCCTTTATTCGACATAACGGTAGCCAGATAAGTAGCCACATAAAGATGCTGAATAAAGATTTAGATCAGAGGAATGCTGCATCAATGAAATATAAAAAAAAATCATTTGAAAAAAAGCTTCAGTAAGCTGAAGTACTTTGGATCTCTGAAAGGGCAAATGTGCGTGCCGTGTCAGACGACATCGGCGAACCTGTGAATGGACTGAGTGTTGAGGCAGCCGTGGGTGCTCAGCAGCTCCGTGTCTGCAGAGGATAAACCGAAAAGATAGGAGAGTGCAGAGAACTGCTGGCGAAAGGATGACTTTAAACCGTGTGGACAAATACAGGAAGATTCCTGAACAAAAACAAAGGTAAATGGACTTTAGTCACGGCATGGCTGATATTTTCTTTCTTTAAAATTGTCCATCAGCCCTTAAATTTGACTAAGTAGGATATTACTGTATAGTTAAAACCATCAGTGATTAATTCTTGTTATCATAAGGGGTTTTTTTGTTTGATTTTCTTCTTGGAAACAGATTGACTAAAAACTCAATAGTCACCCTGAGCTGAGTGGAGCGGAGCTCCACAGAGCCTCTGTGCAGACGGGAGAATGTTCAGAAGGTCAGCCCTCACAGCAGCACTACAGAGATGTCCTGAGTGATGTCCTGATCCACAGAGCTCAGGACCTCAGGCTGGGGTGAAGGTCAGCGCAGGAGTCCAATCCATCATCTCTAGACAGCCTTGGAAATGGCCGTCCACTGATGATGTCATCAAACCTATCAGAGCCGGAGAACATCTGCAGAGAAAAATGGCAGAATGTCTTTGACCTTTAATAATGAAGATGGAAACCGTACCACTTGTAACTAATGTGCAACATCTGCCGTTATATAAAATTGTTGCTGTGTTGCCTGTTTCAGCTCAGCTGAGGCAGCATAATGTGCACATGCTTTTTACAAGGCAGCTCTGTCTTATTCGATAACGGCCCCGATCTTCCGCCAAGCTCTGTGTCAGTCTATTTTACCCAGGAAATGCTGCTCATATCGCAAAAACCCATTTTAACAGCAATAGCGCGTCACTCGGTGAGTTTCCTGCTCCTCGTGCTCCGAACGTCAGGTCAGGAAGGTCAACAGACATTAACTGTGAATGACTCTATTTCGACGTTACTGTCAACAAACTACAACATTTTGCGAAGCTTTTAGAGATAAAGATGAGCCAGGGTCCGGAGTTCAGGCGCTTGAAAAAGGTGAAAGCATAAAAGAGCAAGGCTCCTACAATTTCACTTCATTATATCCCCGCTTGCTTCTTCTTTGGTCTTAAATCATTCACGATGGGTTTTAGCAATATGCACCGTGGTCGGAGGTCAGATTAAAATTCTAGTTTTCGACAATTCATCCACCCTCCTGCAGAGGAGAGAACATCCAGCTTGTAGGAAGGTCACGGGGCAAAATCCAGCACCTGGCTTATTACAGTGTGAGGACACATTAGGACACACTGTATCACAGCCACCTGCACCTGAAGGCAACATTAAGGTGGTACATACAAAAATGATACAGAGTTTGGAAGAAGCTTTGGCAAGAACACAAGATTTGGCAAGATAAGAGCATATTTATAAGAGCCAATTACAGTAATTGTGATGATTGATGTTAAAAGAAGATCTGAGCTGACCTGAAGTGTTTTGGTTTTGTGTTATATTTCAATTACATTTCCATGAAAAGAACATTTAAGTAGTATAAGTGTATTTTGAACGACATTGTGTTGACTTCTTCAGACGAAGTGACAATGGAGGAAGTGGGCCAGACCACCCAGTTGAGGGCAGGGGAGCTCATCATCATCGTTGTGGTGCTCATTATGTGGGCAGGTGAGGACACATCAAGGAAAATGCACCAAAGTCCCATCGCAGGGAGGATTTCTGTGTCAAAGCAGTCTAACTCTGCCTCTCCTCACAGGCGTGATCGCTCTCTTTTGTCGCCAGTACGACATCATCAAAGACAACGAACCCAACAACAACAAGGACAAAGCCAAAAACTCTTCTGAGTGCAGTACACCTGAGCATCCGACAGGGGGCCTGTTGCGCAGCAAGGTATAGTCAACCAATCGCAACACTGTATTCACAACACATGACCGCAGAAGCATTTCGGTGATGGCGTGGGGGTCATTTTTGGACCTCATACATTCTCCCTCTTGCAGATGCCCAAGAACAACAACAACAACAACAGTAGGATAACATCTGTCAACGTCATCGAGGTGTGATTGCCAGGATGGATCTTTGTGAACCCAGACTGTTCTCACAAGCGTCCAGGCCCATGTTTAGGTCCCACCTGTTTTATCAGGATGAGGCCAGCGCCACGGCTCCCTCTGTGGTGCCTCATCTCCAGGGGTCCGTCCCATCTTTCAGAGAGTCTGCAGCACTGTGGCGAAACTTCAGTGCGGCCGCCATGTGGCCGCAGCTGCCACACCGCCGCAGGCAGCAGGTATTAGGGCCGGATGGCTGCAGCGGCGGGGGATCTGTAGATAGGCTTCCTGTGAAAACTGACCCCAAACCCAGGGGTTTCCAGCTGCTGGGTCGCACCCGAACACGTGACAAAACTGTACATTCATCTCTTCTGCATATTCGCTACACATGCAATTTTCTACACTTTTCGAGGAGAAACGCTTCATGATCAATTTCATCCATTTATACTTAAGGGCATCTGTAATCTGCGCGTAGATAGAGACTGAGACGAGCCGAGCGGGTTTGTTCGATGACGATCAGGACAATCTCAGAAGCAATGATAATGGACGGCTTTGCTCGGATGAGGCTGGACTTCGTGGACATTTACAGGAGAAGGATTCTTTTCTGTGGAGTCGCTGAAGAGCTTGTTGGAGCCACTTTATTAGGTACCAGTTCAATTGTTTGCTAACACAAACAGCTAATCAGCCAATCACATCTTTAGATCAATGCATGGAGGCATGTAGACAAGGTCAAGACAACTTGCTGAAGTTCAAACTAGCAGCAGGATGGTGAAAAAAAGAGATGGTCTGTTTAGAGTAGTTCAGAACCTGCTGATCTGCTGGGATTTTTGCCCACAACAATCTCCATGGTTTACAGAGAATGGTCCCAAAATCAGTTGTGTGGAGGAAAAGGGATGAGAGGAGACTGGGCAGACTGGTTCATGATGATAGAAAGGTAACAGCCACTCAAACAACCCCTGGTTCCAACCAAGGAGTGAAGAGCAGCATCTCTGAAGGAACAACATGCTGAAGCAGATGGGCTACAGCAGCAGAAGATGGTTCCCCTCCTGTCAGCCAAGAACAGGACAGCATAATTCAGGGTGGGGGGATTTTCTTGGTACATTTTGGGCCCCTCAGCACCAACTGAGCATTGTTTCAGCACCTCAGCCTACCTGAGTATCGTTCCTGAGCATCTTCCTCCCTTTATGACCACAGTGGACCATCTTCTGATGGCTGCTTCCAGCAGGATAATGAACCATGTCACAAAGCTCAGATCATCTCAAACTGGTTTCTGGAACATGACACAGTCACCAGATCTCTGTCCACTAGAGCACCACTGGGATGTGGTGGCCCAGAAGATTCCCATCGTGCCATGAAGAATTCAGGCAGTTCTGAAGGTCAAAGTGAGTCCAACCTTCTTTAAGCTGAACCTAATAAAGTGGCCAGTGAAGGTAGCTCAGCAATAACGGGAAATTCTTGGAGGCAGACCTGCCAGCATGCAATGAAAACACAAACAGAGCCCACATTTACTCCGTCCCAGGTCTCATTTGCATCTGAGGAAAAGAAATTTAAATTTTAAAAAAAAACGTCAATGCTTTTGAAAAACTTTAACTCCACCCTGACTTTTATCCTCATGGCATGAACAGAAGGGCTTCTATCAAGACTTTATAAACCACAAAGCCAACATTTGTGCTGAAGATGGCAAAATAAAAGTGACCAGCACGGTCTACTGTGGCCGAGGTGGATTTGTGGACGGTAAAGGGTGTGTTTGAGGGCCCATTCAATCTCAGTAGTGCTGCCTTAACGACAGTTATCTTCAGTCATTGTGGGATAAAAGGGAAACACTCAACGTAACCGGCCATAACCCCTTAGCTTTCATACGTCCAGATGTGTGAATACGCGAGCTGCGACATTCAATGTGTAAATACATTTTGTTGAGGAGCCTCATATGTATTGAGCGCTAACATAGAATACGACTTATTTAAACCCGATTTTATTACGTCGCTTTCATAGAGGAGCCGTCTCATAGCACTGTGCTGTCATTTTTAAGGTAAGACTTTGCGATGTGTAATGATCTGAAGAGAGTCGACCTGTCTATGGTGGCCATATTTCCAGGAAAGGCCAGTCAAGTAAAACATAATGAACGCTGTGGGCAGCCTCCAGGCAGGGGGGGCCCGATCCAGTCCTCGAGGGCCACAGACAAGCTGGGTTTTGTCTTCTACCAAGTTCCTAGAGGAAGCTTTTTCTACCTGGTAGGAGAGAAAACCCGGCTCTTCTGTTTCCCTGGAGGACTGGATCGGGCCCCCCCTGCCTGGAGCAATTCATACGATGCTTAATGATGGAAAACAAAATATATTCATTGTGTAGTTATGCTTTTGTGCTCTGCCACATGATGCACTGTTCAGTACTTCTCTAAGACCTTCAGCAACAAAAGTCCAAATACATTTCTGGATGATTTCTATACCGACAATTTCCAGTAAAAGTAATTCTCACCGTCATTCCCCAAAGGAATGGAAAAACAGTAAATCTCTCAGGAGCTACATTTGCAAAACATACTTCAAATAAAAAGAATTTAAATGTTAAAACTGTCAAAGCAACTTCATTCTGTTGTATTCTAAAATATTCACTTTCCGCCCATTGTGTTGCCAGTGATCTACTTTAATGTGCAGCGCTGAACATCCTGTTTTTATAGCTAAATGTCCAGTTCTCACCTTTTGCGTAGCGCCCTGAAACGCATCCATTCACTCATTCTGACAGGGACATTTGACAAGACTGACAAGGTCCTCTGGGGAAATATGAAGCTGCTCCAGATGTTGTCATCACCATCTGTCCCCTGACATCACTGCAGGCAGATTGATTATCCTGGTATCCGTCCAAATCCCAACCCCTTAACGGTTGTGGCCTTCAGCATCCTGTCAGTCCTTTTTAAAGCTCTTGGCACAAGTGCAAACTTCTTCCAAAAAATGTCCATGAAGCCTTTAATGGTGCGGACACTCCTGCAGTTTAATATCACCCAACTCTGATGCTGGAGAACTGTGGAAATCTCCCTCGTTTGAGTCATTTCTAGCTTCCAGAACATGTTTTCTAAACCCCATAACGGGGCCACCCATTTCATTTAAGACTATTAAACCAGTTCAGCATCTATACATGACTGTTTTATACACTGCAGTGACAAAAAAAGGCAGCCTCGTTTGGTTTTACCGACTGTTACTCACAGACAAGTTCCGTTCCAGTTCTAGAAACATGCAGATTTCCACCAGAATCATACTGAGAAACTCCATGTCTTTTATTACTGAGGGGTTGGACTATCCCATGATAGACAGGTGAACAAAAGGAAGGAGGAATTACCGAAAAATGACTGGTGCCGTGTTTATATTCACCGTACCGCAGTTGCTTCAAGAGGGCTAGCATGGTTTAACCATTATGCACAAGATTCTGCTTGTTATGAAGGATGTGGTGTACGCTTACTTGTGTATGCTTCAAAACAATAAAAACTATTTTCCACAGCTGTTTTTAAGCTCTTGACTTCTTCAGTCTGCGCTGTAGATCTTCGATGATCATAAAGAGCAAATGGGCGCATTAGGAAAAAGGCCAACCCACCCGCACCCGGAGGTCCTGCGAGACCCGTCACAGAACGTGTCATCGGGCTTTCACTCGCTTATGTTCCTCCTAAGGCTGGAAACAGGCTTCCCCCACGTTATGTGCAGACAGGAGTGCTTTGCATGCATACTTTAAGAGCCTGAATTATTCAGTGGACGAGAGCCGTGCTGGAAAGTGGGTTTCCATACGTCTGCCCATCTGCACCTGTGCAGCGCCGACGTTCTACCAAGACTCTGCAAACAGCAACAAAGTGGCCACAGTAAAAACAGGTGGAACAGGCAGGACTTTATTTTGAGCGTTTCTTAAATTTGACCAGAAAACAAAAGATTTTGCCAGTTTCTGAGACCAAAAAATAAAAGAATTTTGGAACCATTGTGTCAATTCTAAATAGCAAAATAGATTTGACTTCTCTCAAATTCCAAAAGCGTCTCTTGACTCACAGCATACAGCTACAGAATGGAATGTGACCCAACGTCTGACCTCCAGCAGAGCTTCTATATGCAAAAAACAACCAAACCATTCGTGAAGAATGAACAAGCACATTAGAAAAAACATGATTATTCCAACAACAACAACAAACACACACAAAAAGAGCTTAAACAGTGCTTTGGCTGCTCATATAGCAAAAGCATGAGCTGGTAATCAGGAATAACAATGACTCCGAAAGTCTTTCAAGACGTTGGCGAAGCGCTTCCCTGTCCGGCAGTTATTGAGCTGCCACTCCTGCAGAGTCACCGACGGTCTCAGGTATCGAAAACGGCGTTGGTAGTTCCTACAAACAAGTGCCAAATCAGACAATTCCGTAAGTAAGATTATGACAAAAAAACACAACTTTCGACGCCGCGACAGCCGTGTACCTGGATGTGAGGTCAGAGGGATGCTGCGGCTGGGAAGTGCTGCTGCCTGGAGGGCAGTTGGTCTCAGTCATTAGGTCCAGCAGCTCGGTCATCACATCTAGCAGATAAAAGAGCTTTTAACTGGAAAAAAATATCAAAACACTTAAAAATACATATTAAAACACTCACTAGCTGTTCTCAAATACAGAAAGCTGGGGGGTATTTTGGAAAACAAGTTTGACAAAACAAGTTAAAATTAGAATATTAATGTAGTAGAAAAATGTTTGTTTTCACTCAAATATCCAGGAAAAAAATTTCCTTTAAGAACTTCAACACTGAGTTACACACAAGCCCAATGAGCAACTGAAGCAGTCAGTAATTGAGCTCCGCTAATGAGTCGTCATGTTGCCAAATCACCTTATCTTTGTGGAAGAACAGGAATATTCTGGGTAAAAAGCACAGAGCTGAGACAAAATCCTACCCTTGCGCCCTCCTTGATTGCCACTGACGTGTTTTTTGACTGAATCAAGATAGACGCGTTTCTCATGCGCCCAGTCCATTTCGCTGCTGAATAAGGAAAACATTGAATAATTAAAGTATATTAGTTGCCTGATTTCTCTGAGTTCCACCGGTTTGTCATGCCTTCAATACCGTTATAATGGTGCTGTATTTCCACCTAGTGGCGAGACAGCGTATTACCACTCAAGGGAGTGGCAGAAACCCCCTAGTGGTGAGATGGCGTATTACCGTCGGTCCATGGTATCTCGTGAAGGATTTCCTGATGAATTAGTCGGTTGATCAGGAAGCAAGTCGACAGATTTTACCTTCAATAATACAAAAGTTGCACCTGAATACAATACTGCGCACAGTTATCTGTAAAAACTGAAAATGTTACCTTCACTTGTAGACGAAATGTGGCCTCATAACTGGTGTCCAGAGTGGAGTCCTGCTCAACAAGCGTGGTCCAACCCCCATGGACAGTCTCCAACATGTGTTCCTGCACCTCCACTGACACCTGCCTCTTTTGCTCCCTGCCACAATTTAATTCTACTCGGACACTGCCACACATTGAGGATTGCAGCACTGGGAGGCCTGTATCGGATCGGTCATCATCTAGAGAGCCAACAGGAGCATTCAGGGGCTGCAAAATCGACCCACTTACTATGTGACCATCGTCTGCCAAGAACTCGTCTTGGTGAGACGGTGGTGTTTGCCCATGACTTTCCGACTCTGAACTTCCAGGCCGGAAGCCAGTTTTATGGTTGAGTAGAGGGCTGGAGGAAGATCCAGAGAAAACACAGCGGGAGGGTTTATTCCAAGCATTAAAATCTTTGTTGAAGGGTGAGAAATAACCCTCATCCTCTTCCAGATCTCTCCAACTGACACACTTTTCTTTTGGTTTTACTCTTCTCACGGCTTGCCTGGGCGGTACTGGGGGTAAGATGGGCTGAAATGGACCCCAGCTTTGAGACGCACACTCATCAGCTGCGTCCAAGGGGTCAAAGGTGAATCTGGTTTTTATTCCTGGAGCACGGCCTTGATTTTGAACCTGGTCCCACTTTAACCTGAAAGGCATCCTGGACCCATTATCCCTCCACGTTGAAGGCACATCTCCATAGTACCAGTGTCCTGCCATGTTGTGAACTGAAACAAAAAGAATATAGATTTTAACCAGTCTTCTTTAGCGTTGTGGAAACAAACACTGTTTTTTCTTGCTCATTTCTCTGTAGAGACAGTGTGTATTTGACATTAAGGCTACACAAATTAGTCGCCATTTAGGCGTGAGTTTGAATTTTGACCGGAATTAACAGGACAAGAACGCTTAAAGTACAGACTCGCACTTACGAATTAATTAGTTGGTGAGAACTTCTCTAATCTGGGTTCGATGGCGCTGGTGGCTCCATCTAAGACGCGTTTTAAGTAGACATCTGGCTGCAAAGGCTAAACAAAGACCAGCGTTCAGTTTGCAGAAATTACGTCTAATATCTACATATGAATCTATCGTTTTTGTAAGATCAAACACATTAAATTATCGATTGATAACTAGGAGGGATTTATCGGAAGGGTGAGCCAGCTAACACTTCTGAGCTTTAGCCAAGGTTAAGCTAACTCTGCTACTAATATTACACAAAAGGTGACCGTAAATGGGAATTTTCAGTATGCAGAAGTCAATCAATTAATTAACCAGAAAAGCAAAAGTGGAAACGAGAGAAAACGTACCCGCTCTGATACCTGAGCTAACTAATGATGTGGGCGGGGATGCGACGTTCAAGTGTAACCACGGGGAGTTAATAAGGGCGGCGGCGCCCAATTACTCACCTTTCTGCCCATTTTCTTCCCTCTATTCGTTCTTTGAATGAAGTTGATGACATCAGCTCGTAACACCAGGGAGCCGTCGCAGTTTGAAAAACGCACGTTTTATCGGG
The DNA here is from genome assembly GCF_003711565.1 of Takifugu flavidus. Classification (NCBI taxonomy): domain Eukaryota; kingdom Metazoa; phylum Chordata; class Actinopteri; order Tetraodontiformes; family Tetraodontidae; genus Takifugu; species Takifugu flavidus. The sequence goes on along the minus strand of NC_079535.1, from coordinate 2,679,248 downwards.
GTCCGTGAACGCAACGTGAGAATTAATGAACAATCTGCAGGATGTCAAGTGAGCACTTAACATTAACAGTTGAGACTCGTGCAACAATTAAAGACTCCCTTTTAATGGTCCCGTGAAATTTAACAATCGATTTTTGGAGTTTATATCATGCAGTCAAGGCCAGGTTGGGCTACAAAACAGAAAGAACAGTAAAGTCCTCGTTTATGCCTTTTAGGAGTCAAAACGCACACAGTGCTGATAGTTTATGACAGTGAAATTAGGATTTTAGTTGCAGTATCGCTTCTCCATAGAAGCCTAAACTGAGCGTTTGAATATTAGAGAAACAGAGCGTTCACACAAATAACTGAAGTTTATTAATCCGTTTAGAAAACTGCACATACTTCAGTTACACTCCCATGATCACATTTTCTTTCAGTTTTACCTGTTAAATTTTATCTCCCTGCAAGCGAAGAGATAAACAAAGAATAGGAGACTTATTATATTAACTAAATGGACGTATATGCAGTTTGTGACTGACTTCAGCCACCTTCTGTCTGAAGACCTTTATGTGTGATTACAGCAGGAAAAGTGATAACAACAAGGATTGGATTTGCACCAGTGTACAACACAACGCTGTTTCGAGACATCAGTCTTCTTACAGATGTCTGGACAGTGGCCATTCCGGTTAAGGCTTTATCTCGGCATGACTCACCGCCAACTTCTGGACTGGGCCACCAACAAGTAGTTTAAAGTGTACAACATAGACATAAAACAGGATTCTAGGGTCAATGTCACATTGACAACATAGTAACAAATTAAATGATAACCCTTGAAACAAACAGCTGTGAAGACAATGAAGCACCTCTGTGATTGATCCACGTGGTCCTTTATTCCCTTAACACAACAGTAATGTTTTCAGTACATGATAAATTTAAATCTCACTGTATATCTCTGACTAAACGCATATTTGTTTTTATATCCTGGTTGAACTCAGATGGACAGTTGTATTAAAAAAAGAAGACTGTGTTGTAACGGTTGTCTCACAGGCCAACTGGACGTTCCATTTATCACCAGTTCTGCATCACCGCGGCTACAGTTTTTACCACCGGCTACAAATATTTGGCAGCAGTAAACGTGAACCTTTCCACCGCTGCTCATACAGTGGCTTATGTGTTAGGCACGGCATCAGAGCACTTATTATCGCTGCCGATGGCAAAAAGAAAAAAAAGGGGGGGAGGGAACAGACAGAGAGACTGACAAAAATGTAAAAAGTGCTGAAGACATTGCCAAACATGGAAGAAGCAAAAGTCTGATGCATTTCTAAAAACAGTAAAATTGATATACATTATTATACTCTGAAATCTATCCATGTTAAGAAATGAAGCCCAGCTTCAACTGTTTCAACAGTTCTCAACACCGAGATGAAAAGAATCAGGGAGGGTGAGAGAACTTGGACCAGAAAAGAGAAGAGAGACACGTGATAAACAGGAAATAGAAGGAAAAATAGGAATATTACTCCATATTTTCTATTGCTATGTAGAGTAAAAACACAATAAAAGGGAATAATCTTGGCTGACTTGTGCATTATTTTGGCTTGAGGATGTCACAAAGTCCAATAGAGGCTGCTGTGACAGTGTGGTCTCAGGTTACAGCATGTTCTTCACACCGCAGGTGGAACCAAAAACTTTCAATTCGCACGTTAGGATACATTTAAAGTTTTTCTTTCTCGTAAAACTGAGCTTCCTGTCTCAAAGTAATAATGGATTATCATTTCTCTTTGTCTGGATGAAGGGTTCCGGTGGTGAGATGGGGCTATTCCCTGCCAGATTCCAAATTCTAAATGGTACATATATAAATAAAGGATTTGGTCATATTCAAAAGCACATTATATCTGCTGAAGGCAGTTTAAATGTTTAAAACACCCTTTAAAACCTGTAACCAATAACAATAAATACTAACTTGATTATAATTCAGACTCATGGGAAATTTAAAAACAGGTCAGGCTTGTTAATGAGGTGATCTGACTGTGCCTGTTGGATATAAGTGCTCATCTGTCAGAACTGCCTGTTCTCACATAAAAACTGATGTTCATGATGAATAAACCTGCCACAGGCCACAAAGGCGAGCGCACCACACCGATGTGGCACAGGCGGGCATGAAATGAAGATTCTGTACCACCAACGCAGTTCAGAGGGTCAGAAAGTTGTTGCAATTGTCCGCGTTGTGACAAAATGTCCTTTCATTGTAGTGAAGCCACCTTTCTCCTGCAGAAAAGATAATAAAGTGAATGTGCATGAGCACTAGTCCGTCTCATTGTAAACTCTCCCCGCCGGTGGTGGCTGAAGATCGACGCTTGGACACTTCTGTCAGAACTTCTCTGACAGCCAGGATACGGGTGAGCATGCTCTCTAGAGTGGCGCCCTCTAGAGGCTGGGAAGTGAACCAGTGGGAGCTGTTGAGGTCAAGAAATGAGTATAAAATATAAATAAAGACAATTACACTAAAGAGAATACAGTCACTATTTTTTGTTCCTGTATTTGAAAAGAAATATATGGAAAAAACACATGGAAATGGTTACTTCAGAGCATGCTTGAAGCATTACTGGTGCAGAACCCTAGTCCTGCCCAATGATTGGGATCAGGGAGCAGGTAGGTTTACTCTTGATTCTCTGAGCTGTGATGGACAGTAGGTGTCCTACAGTGACTGGAGTTTTATCACCTTCCGCTCGTGATGCTATCAGTTTGTGAGGCAAGATCTCCTGTAAGTGAGCAATTTTTGTTGCAAACCAAATCACGGATTCCAGCTTTAATGGAGAGCGAAACGTGTGAAGGTGAAGTAGATAACAGGCTTTAATTTTCAGGTGATCTGTTCATTGAGGAGCCTTGTTATTGTCTACACTATTGCAGCACTTTCTCCAATCTACCAGAACAACCATCTACTGTACATGCCAACAATATTCATTCATCACTCGCTGTAAACAATGTGTGGACTGACCTGTGCGTGTGCACATTCTGTTCAGGCTGGAGGTAAAACACATCAGTTCTCTTCTTGACTGACTCTGGACTGTTACAGAGAAGACAACCACGAAGGAGAGGCATTCACTCCCATGCATTACAGATACTGGATGCTTTTTTCAGAGGCGTAAGCGGCCTAAATTTGAATGCTTGTGTGTATTCCTCACCATCTAGAGAGGTAGAACTCGTACAGTCTGACAGGACATTGCAGGGGGTTGGTCACATTTTGATGCATTTCCAGCTCCTCTGCCGTCTGCCGCTTTCTCAAATGTTCTGCAAACAAGGAAAAGGAGGTTTAAGACCCTGACTTTGATTTTGGACGAGCAAAAAGGCATTTGTGTTACCCTCCGTACCCGTCTCCTGTCTGTGTGGTGTGGCGGTGCTGCTTCTGTGGAGGAGGTAGTTCGCTTTGCCTGTTCGGCTGCAGGCTTTGGAGCAGCGGGTGAAGTTGGTAAAAGAAAGCCTTTGGTGATGCTCCAGGGTGGTGTAACCAAAATTTTTAGTGCAGAAGAAAAGCAACGTGTTGAGCAGCACGATGGGGGAGTAGGCGCCCAACTGCTTACACTCCCACAGGTGGGATTCGGCAACACGAGATGAGACAACACCGCCTTGAGGAAGAAAGAGACAGCACATATTGGAAGGAGCTCAAGATTTTATCAGTATATGAAAAACAATGTGTTTTTTTAGTGAAACTATATAAATACTGATGGTCCAGGGTATGTAGGGTATGTGTCCATATTCACAAACAGGTGTTAAGAGAAAACCATTGTTAAATATAAGTTTAAGAGGGAACAAAGGTAACTGATAAATGTTCCATAGAGACAATGGAACATTGTCACCATGACAATCCCTTTAGATGTGGACCTTAATTATAGCTATAAAGAGATTTAAAGCTTTGAAGCATGAATACAACAATGGTTGGCTGATAGAATTTGAATGGAAATGTGTCATTTGGTTAAGATTCATACCACCAGGTAATAATTTAGGCCTCCAGACTCGCAGCATCTGTGTGATCTCAACAGTGAACTGGTTGTAGAGTGGATCGGTGAAGATGTTCTCTATCCGGCCTTGCATAAACAGGTACTGTCCAATTAAAGCCAGGCAGAGCAGGTGAGGAATCGACGCACAGTCACAGCAATAGAGCCAATTTCCGGATGTAAATGAGTGTTGGTACCTGCTGAATCCCCAGACACAGGTAGAAGATGCTGTCTGGGCTGTACGTCTCCCCGTTCGGCCGCCTGACCTCCTGGATGAATCGAGCTAGTGCGAAGCTTAGTTCCACAGAATTGCACTCAAGGATATCTTCTTTAACATCTACTGGATGGACCAGACCGTAATAATGGTGAACAGTCAGCGAGTTGGAAAAAGAGAAGCCAAGCAGGGACAGGAAGTAGAAAGCAGACTCACTCTGCGGCTGCTGTTTGTCCCGCTGTTGGACCCAGCTCTTCCAGGCTTTAACCCCATACAGGTGGTTCACTTTGGAGGCGGTTGGACTCGACGTGGCGCTGCGGTCCGACAGACCGGTCCGCCTTCGACTCTGGATAGACAGAATAAAAAATAAGCCAAAGGCTTGTCTGTGTATATATAGGGAGAGATTTTTTTTCAAAATACATGTAATCAAAATCAGTGATGACATCAAACCATCTACATCTGTAAACATGGACCTCCATAGTAAACCAAGTTCAAAGCATAAGAAACACTAATGTGAAAGCAAATATATTACAAAAATAAAATATTGAATCTTTAAATACTTTAGATCTTGCTTATAAAAAGCCTTATCGGTTTTTAACAGAAGCAGCAAATTAACCCAAAACACTTAATAGGACACTAAATTCTAAAAATCCTTTTAGAAATTAATACAGCATCAAGCACACATTCAAAAATGTATTTAGAATCAATGAAATCACGACTTTACAGTTAATTATTTCTACTAATGGTACAATTCAAGTTAAACAATCCACATCAATCATCATTTTATAGGACTACTTCACATTTATGGATATTAACGTGTTTGGAGGGATAGGTGCAATTAAGTCTATGTGTGATTCATTTATGAGTTCTTGGAAATAAAAACTTGAAAAACAAGATTACCAGGCCAAACAAAGTGTTGTATCTTACAGGTAGAGATTATTCTAAAAAAATTAAGTGTTTTAACCAGTTTTAGAACCTTTGAACACAACTTAGGTCCTTTAATTAAGTGAATACAATCTCGTCAATATGAAAACTACCTGAAGAGACAAAAATATCTGATGTGAGTCTTAGAAAAGTGAAAAACGAACCTTAAGCAATAAGTAATTTGACCAGTCAATAACAGATGTAAAGGTTTAAAACGAATAGCGAAAATGAACAATGCCAACGTCAAAGGAGAGGCAGAAGTTTATGCTTGGTTTGTTTCAGGCAGCTGACAGCAACGGAAACACCAACATTAACAGTGTTACACACAGCAGTGGGTTATATAACACAACATGTTATATCAGCATCATAACATTTAATCCAATACTTGGTAACATGAATCACATTCATTTCTACATTTTCATCTGCATATTTTAACTAACAAAATTTAACAAAGGTGCCTTTAATAAATGGGTGTTCATGTATATAAAGTTACGTCTTTACTCGGCAATCATCTCCTTGGTGGTGACGCAAAGCCTCTCTTGGATGGTGCTTCTAAAAAAAGGAGATAGAATGTCAGACAAAATACAAAATAAAATACATCTGGAATATAATGTTCTGGATTAAAAGAAGTGTGCATCCCCTAAATCACTTTAATACACACATCAAGCAAGCATTTACATGCAAACGTAAACACCTTAGTCAGTGTCACATGTTTCATTTGTAACTGTGGATAAAGTGGTAAATCTGGAAGATACGTTGACTTCATAGACTTTATAGCTACAGTACATATAACAACCTGCTCTCACATACTCAAAGTTAAGCTTAGCTTAATAAAATATTAAAAAATAGATTAAATACGCTCCCATAACTGTTGTTTATGTAATGAAAAATGACATGCTTCGGAATTACTGTTCCACTTTCATAGACAAATAAATAAAACTGTTTTCTAGTCAATACTCACTGCTGAGGACTTGCTAAAGAAATGTGTCCTTAGTTGTTCAATTCAGTAGATGGCGCTGTGGCAAAGCTGCTAGGGTCCAAAATTGGGCTCTTGAGGATTGCGCCTATATCCTACTGCAGTGAAATGCAGTCCGGTGTATAAACGGTATTAATAATGGAGGGAGAAGCGTGTTCACGGTATTAAACTAGAGAAGGAAAAGGTTCCCAAGGTTAAGGGGTGTGAGCGTGGTCGTACCCGTTTCCTGCTGGTGAAACAGTCTCTGGGTCTCTTCACTCCCCGCTGTGGTGCCGGCGGCTTCTGATCAAACGATTCTGTGCACGCTCACAGACAGACAGAGTTAGCCGCATGTGTATGAATACTACTAAAGTGGGTGGTGAAGAGGTGGACGAATACAACAATGGAGATCTGCAGCAGACTTCAGTTTGCGTGAGGTCTCACCAGATGGGAAATCAGTCTCCAAGTCCATCATTGGAGAGGACGGGGGTTGATGGGAGGTGCTGTTGGCAGGTGGCTCACTCGTCGTGGCGCTCTCCTTCAGCCTGGCGTTAGCTCTGGCATCGCTCATCTCCGTGTTGCCCTCTGAACTTGTATCAACTGGCGGGCCGGCTTCAGCGCGCCTGACGCTCTCATTGGTTATCGGCGCCACGGCCTCTGATCTTCCAATATCAGACCCCATCTGGTCTGTTTCAGCTGTTCAGGAAAAAGAACGAGGAGCTTAAATTCTGCTCATTAAAGTGAAACCTTTAAAATCTTGAATCAGCATGGTTGTTGTCTTCTTAACCACTTTAACCCTTTCGGGGTCACAGGGAGGGTACACAATGCAGGGCTCACCCCTGGATTAGTCGCCAGGTCATCGCAGAGCCCAATATGAGCAATTGTGGGTTTGGTACCTTGCTCAAGGGTACCGCAGCAGTGCTCTGAAGGTGTTCTGGCACCTTCCTTGTTTTGTCTGCACTGGGGCTCAAACCTAGAACCCTCTGATTCTCAACCCAGTCTCCAACAGCCTGAGCTACCACTCAAAATATAAAATCTAGAAGGAGGAAGGAAAACATGCAACATGCTTCTTAATACTACATTTTCTACAGGACATTCTGATCCCAAGTTTTCTTTTCGAGCACAAATAGGATGGGGAAAAAAACCAAAAATGTATTAAAGTGTGAACCGCCAAGTAGTCAAGAACGAGACCCAACCTGCAGTGGAAGCAGGCACTTGTATAGCTTTTTCCTCCCTCGCTGATAAAGGCTCAAACTGGACCGCTGCGTCTTGCATGTCCTTGACCAGCGGTGAAACCACCATGGGTACTGGAACCTGTAAGAAAACAACAAAAATAAACACAACGGTAGATGAAAACTTTAAACAAGTTCATTATTGTGGCCCAGCAAACTCGCATAAGTACTGAAACATACGGGTACGGGCATCGCCACTGGAACAGGTGTGTGCTGGGAATACAGGTTCATAGGCACTGGGATGAAGACCGGCACTGGGACTGGCACCACTACCACCTTCACTTTCTCCTCTCCTTCTGCAGAGCTACCTGAGGGCTGAGACAATGCTGCACGAGGGAGACACACAGAGGTAGACGTGGACAAGACGAGTGGTGAGCAGCCATGCTGGGAGGCAACGCTGACACATCTTTATGTAAAAAATAAGCTGCCCTTCAATGTTGCTTTGTAAGAGCTGTTTAATGGCACCAATTTAAATTCCTGTTGCTACTGGAGAAGCATCAAGGGGTAGCTTATTGACTCATGGTGTGACTCTCCTGAGGCAAACAGAAGACATTTTTGGATCTGAGAAGACATGTTTCAGAATGGTCCTCCTCTGCTGGCCCATATGTTGCTTATACAAAACAAAAGAAAAATCAAATTCATCCTTATGTGGAAAATATTTATTGCCTGTTATCCAGAAATTGCATAGATTAAAACAAACAACCGGTCGTGTGTCTGTTTTCTTACAGTCTCCTCAGTTCCATTTCATTATCCGCCATTATTTAAAAATGAAAGCTGCTATCCAACAATAACCAAATCTTCTTCCAATAGAACAAGGACACACAAACATGCAGTTTTAGGCTCTTACCTACAGAAATAATAAAGCACCGGAAATGCAAAAAGATGACAAATAAATGTAAACAGACAGCTGACTTCCTCAGGCAGCAGATGTGTGAAATAACTTAAAAATGTAAACATGGAGGAGTCATAAATGCGACTCCAAAAGTGATTTTATAAACAATCAGCCCCCATAATTTCTGCTTGCATCACAGAAACAATTTGTTGCAGACTTTCTAACTGAACATGTGGGTCACCCTCCAGCAAAAAAACAACCTATAATAAAGTTTAAAACCTGTGCTTTTAGATCGAGACCCAAATCTTGTAAAGGAGCTCAGTCATAGCTCAAAGATTCTGGGAATGTCTGGAAGAATCGGCCATGCTGGAAAAGGTTATTTACCAGCAACTGTTAGGATAAAACAACTGAAGGTTGATGGTGTCCCATAGCACAACCCACCATTTTGAAATGTGCTTTAAAACACATGATAAAAGCAGCATAACCAGGAAAAGCTTGGGGTGATTGACAGGAATCGGTGAGGTAAAACTGGTTATATTGCATTTGCGTATCTCGTGTGCAGATTTTCCACAGTGGCACGGAAACACAGTTGCTCTTTAATAAAATGATGCAGCTTTGTATCCAGAATACCTCCTGAAATAACATTCTTGGATGAGCTCAATTTCAGTCCGTGTGAGCTTCCTCCCTGAAGCTTTGTCACTGCAGTGACCTCCTCGCTGCTCGTGGGAGTCCGCCTCCTGGACCACAAACCCGCTGGCCCTGCAGTGTCCAAATTAGTTTGAGCCGACCCATATTTATCATCACAAACGGCACATTTTGGGAAATTTTTAATCTGCACGTGATTCGTATCTTTATGTCGTTTCCATGGCGATGGCGTGCAGATACAGCTGGGTCTAATTCTGTCTGATTTAAGCGGAGGTTCTGACTTCAGCCTGTACGGATAACCACGAAAACACAGTGAGCTGGATGTTGTAGTGATGATTAGCAGCAGTCGTCCTGGTGGTCTCTGAGCTGGGGGGAGGTGCGGCAGAACTTGTCCCCAGATCAGCAGGCTGTGGAAAGAAAAATGTGTGATGCGCTTCACCTCCTAACAAGTGCTTTCAATTCATTCAGAAGCACCGATGTGAGTTTTCTAATGTTGCTCAATATCAACGCGATGCTAGCTGGCACGTTCCACATTAAATAAGCAAGTCTTAGTGGGCTGTGATACTGCGAGGACTTACCTTTTGTTTCCAGTTCAGGTGCTGTTCTGTAGATCAGTCTGGTGTGGTAGACTTCAAAACAGGGTACAGGACAGAGGCTGGGCTCTCCTGAACATGTTTTACAGTAATACAAAGTCTGATTCCCTTGTTTCTCACTCCTCTCCCAGTTCTCTTTGTCTCCACCATTCACTTTATCCAGGTTTAGTCCATTTGTCTCTTCCTCATCCGAGGTTCTGCCAGCCTCCTCCATCTTTTGTTTCTTTTGCTCCTGCTCCTCTTCCGCCGCCGTTTTCCTCTTGTGATGGCAGCACACCTTACAGTCGGAGCCGCTCTCCCGCTTCCCGAGAAAATGGCGTCCAGTTAGGCGCGCAGGGGGGTTTGGCGATGTGGCTGTGGATGCTTCTGCAGACGTCCGGCTGAGGTTCGAGGAGCTATCTAGCTGAGCTGGTGCACTTATTGAAAGAGCTGGTTGTGAAAAATGAATAACGGAATGAACCAAAAGAAAATGAATGAATGGATTTGACGGTGTGTACAAAAGCACACACCATCATGGCGTTAAAAAAAAAGAAAAGAATGGCTACTAGAAATGCTACTACAGCTCAAGAAGATTATTGGTATGTTACTGCGTGTTGTGAATTCAGTAATCATGCAAATTGTTACTAGTGCATGTATAAATGTATTCGAACAAATCATGTTTTCTTAGCAAAATGATACCTTTTAACAGTTTGCCTTTTAACACCTGGAGTTGAGATTACGCTCAAGACAAAGTGTTAAAAAGAGCTTTTGAAGCCTCTTTAAGCTGCCAGCACACTTGAAGAGAACCTAGCCCCACGAATCACTCCATCCTGGCGAAGGCACACTTCCGCTAACAAGCTAACATCTGGACTAACACACACCACAATCAGCAACTTGTTCTGGTTGAGCGCCGTTTCAACACACAGCAAAAATCAGTCCGCTCACTTAAAGGTTTACACGCCGTGCACTCTAAGCCTAACTTTTTTATTCAGTTGTATATTTCAAGTTAAAAGGTAAAGAGAAATCTGGGTGCATTATATGTGTGTCATCATAAGCCTAATTTCTTTATTGTGAGTGGTAACATCATTGCGTGTCACCGCTGCCCCTTAATTGATTCAACGCAGCAGAAAATAGTCATTTTGTTTCAAACATCTGTATTGATGGTAGTTACCTGACGATTCAATCGAAGTCTCTGACAACTGGCAAAAGGTTTCCTGGTCTGTCGTGAAGGGCCGACACAAAACCGACTTGTTCTTCATTTGACGTCGGCGGGATATAGGCACTCGCATAGCATCGGTCTGGGTGCTGGCCTGCACACAGCCAACGAAATACAGCGGTTCTAAGTCCATCCAAGACCAGCTTCGTAGTCATCTTTTGGAGTCAGGGTTAGACGTGTAATACTCACATGGTCGAGGTTCTTGCCATCGTTGGCGGATGGAAGGGCCCCTAAAAAGAACAAGAAATCTGATTAGTATAAACGGAGTTCACTGAAAATAGTAATAATGTTTTTAATTGCTTTTGAGAAAGGGAAACGCAAAGGTTTCACTTGTTTTTAAGTAGACATTTGACAACCTGATCTCTGCAAATCCTCATTTTACATCCACTGTGCTAAGGTGGCAAAAGTGAAAGAAAGGTCTTGCTGTCTAAATACGGAACACTTGGTGTTCTAGAACGCCCCACGTGGTTACGTGTATGAACTAACCAGTCAAAGCAGTATCTGCTGACACACTGGGCTGAGCGGCAGAGCCGTTGGCCAGTGACACCACATCAGCTATGACAGGATTCATCTTTGAGGAATGGTTAGAGTGGACTGGAGCTGGAAAAAATGATGAGCACACCTAAGTTAGAACCAATTTTGTTTTGTTTTATTTTGTTGTGGAATTTTTTTTAAACTGGCTTGTATCGTCATTACATGTCCTGGGTGTACACTTCGGCTGAACAGATTGCCGTTTTAATTTGTACCCAAACTGAATTTGCGGTTTCTAGCAGTAGTTGCTTGGCCCAAGCCCGGTGTGACGCAACGGTTCACCTGCTGGAGTCTGTTGCTCCGTTCCAATACCGTTGCTGTGGCGGCTTTTCTCAAAATGCATGTAGCAGTAGTGCAGCATGCAGGACAGGTTGCAGAAATTACGGACAGACCCCAAACACTGCAGCTTCTCGGTCATGTAGCCCTGCTTCCTGCAGCCGTCGCATCTCGCCATCTGAATGAGAAGGGAAAGAAAGATTAGGAATAGACAGTCAACACACACCTGTTCAACTACATGCCAACTTGTGTTGAGACTCCTTACCCCATAATACAACACAGTGTACTGGGACATGCAGTGGGGTTTACAGAACTCCTCCATTCTGCCTCCATAGTGACTGTGGAGCATCTTCAGGCTGAAGCCAGAGCAGTAAGTGCAGGGACGCCAGGGATGGGCGTTATTACGAGATGTTAGCTCATACCTAAAGAGCAGCTTACAGTCTGGAACACAAGTTAAGGGGACAAACTCAACATACGGTAGTTACAGAGCTATTATGGTATCCTCATGTCATCGTATAAACTAGCAAAATTCCGCACACAGACTGCAAAATGTGACAAGGAATGTCAGACTAATAAAAAAAATTCCAACTTGAGATGGAGGAGAAATCCCAAGTCAAATGACCTTTTCAACCATGCATTTTTATCCAGCAGGGAGCCTGGAGTCTGCATCTTAATTTCACCATTTTCAATTGTTAAATTGCTTGAATTTACTAAATGGGCCATGTTTGGGAAAAGGACATCAGCAAGAGCTGGAGCTCAAAGAGGAACTAAGCTCAGACTAAAATCCTTTCTTAAATTTCCAAGGGAAAAAAAACCCTCAAAAACTAGTTTCCCCAGAATAAAAACAGTTAAAAATTTAAGAAGTCACTTTATCTGGTGCCATGTACCGAGAATGAGATGGAGAACCCTCTCCTTACAGCCCACGATGTGTCGCTGTGGTGAATGTTTTGCTCAAATATCTGTCCCACTATTAAGACATAATTCAACAGGTGCATTAGCCAAAACTGATGTTTACTCACTTTCACTGCAGAACATTAGGTCCTGTTGGTTATAGCTGATGGTGTCAAACAACACCTTTTCCTGTTTACAGTGCTCACACGTGGCCAAGATGTTCCTCTGGGTTTTATATTGGTCACAGCATGTCCGACTACAGAACATAGAGATGCGACCCTGCAGAACGGAAAGAGATGATGCCGTTACCTGTGTGGGCTTCAGTTCAACTACGCCCCCGTTATTTCCTTACTTGGTGACTGAAAAGCACTGGTTTAATGGTGAATTGTTTGTTGCACTGGTGGCAGGTCAGCTTGGAAAGGTCACTGGCCCCACCCTCTGCTGGTTTCTGCAGCACGTCTGCAGGTGCTTTGGCCTGAGCTTGGCCTGGGAGGGAGGGAAAAGACAGGGCCGTGCAGGACGGGACCAGTGGGGGCACCGAGGTGTGATTGGGATGGTGACCCTGGTGGGGGGTTGAAGACAAGTCCTGGGGGACGGGCGGGAGTGAGTTGGCAGGGGATCCTTGTCTGAGTACAGAATGGTCCCTGCAAGGGGAGATTCCATTCACCAGGTCTGAATTTGAGTTGTGTCCGGATTTCTGGGGAAAATTGACAAGAATATCAGAAACATGAAAACAGACATTGCACCATTTGGAATTGCGCATCAAAAAGGCCCGTCTAACATACCCTGTATGTCAGAACACATTCATAGGAGCAGAAATTGCGAATGGTGCCGTCGACCATGGCCAGGTGGTACTGAGGAACGGCTGAAACCTTACAGTGGCAGCAGGGAAACGCAGCACCTGCGGGAAATGAAGACACCTTAAAACGCAAGTACTAACCAGCGCTGTGTGGGTTCTAAAGCACGCTTTAACAAAGGTCATGTGATCTGTGTATGTCTGATCAAACTGGACTTTCCAGTAACACAGTCCTGCACTTACATTGACACAGAAGAGATTGTTTCACGCATGCTACAATCAAATGTATTAATAATAATGGACTCTCACTGCGTCACTCACCACTAAGGATGTGTTGGGCTGGTCGACTTTGTTCCACGCAAGCGCTCGAACAGTAGAGTTGAATTTTGCCCTTTTGATCTCGCTCAATGAGGGTGGACGCCACGATCGCCGCCTTGTGACAGTTGGCACACTCCACCATCTTCCTGCATGTCTGGATAATAACACATTTCAACGCTTGACGATCCTGGATCTGGATTTAATGTTGCTGCATATTTTCTCAGCGTTTTATAGTTTATCCTGCCGTGTCGTCGGTGAGCAAACATGTGAGAGGGAATGCTTTGAGACAAACCTGTTTGTATGTACTGACGCATGTGGGACCACAGAAGTTCAGCTCTGTTCGTTCAATTGTGAGCGTCTGACAGGACCCCGAGTTGCTATTGCAATAAAGGCCGCAGCCTTCGCAGCAGTTCATGGCCAACTGCCGAATCTTGCGCCATGTTACAAAACAGGCGTTACTACAGAGTCTGTGCAGACGACCTTGATGGTTGACCTCATGCTCAATCTGCAAACATACAAAGATACAATGAATAATTCCTCACATTTTCACTCAGGAAACCGGCCCGGCCTCTCTTACCCGGTTAGAAATCTTGCAGACGCTGCAAGCAGATCTCTCGGACTGTTTGTCCACTGGCTTCTCAGGTAACTTCTCGGGCTTTTTCTCTGGTTTTTTATCAGTCCATTTATCAGGGGTTTTGTCTGGTTGTTTCTTGTTGTGTCGAAAGACAGAGAGACAGAACAGGCCGCAAAAGTGCAGGTAGCTGTTGTCCTCTGCAGGAATCGTAATCATGTCCCTGGGCTGGAGAATTTCCCTGCAAAGAAAATACCAGGAGACGGCTTAGAAACTCTTACGTTAGATGGTCGTAATGGAAGATGATATAAAACATTTAAAACCACATAAGCACATAAGTTGTGTTGCGAGACCAGACCTGTGGCACTGGGAACAAGTTCGATTCTTGTTGGCTGGGGGCAGATGGCCAGTTAAACAGACAGTGGAGCAGAAGAGCTGTGTGGATCCTTTTCTTTGGAATGCTGTTTGGCCTTTAAGCAGAACCTGCAACCATTAAATCAGCAAGAAAGTGAAGGACTTCTTCATTTTCTACTAAGAGCAGTGTTTTTTTTATTTCCTTCCATGAATTCGCAGCTATACAATTATTTCTATAGTTCATATTTCAGGATAAGTTTATGATTTGACATCTGCTTGAGAGGAAATACAACATGCTAGCAGGCCAATCACAGCTGGTGCAGTCACAACGGTGGATCTGGTTGTCGGGGTCTGCTTGGGGCCTCTAGAGGCTTTGCATTAACACAGCAGATCGTTTGTGTTCAATCATTCGTCAATACTCTGCTGAATTGTAAAATGACATTAGTACCTTTAAACAGCCACTGCAGCGAACAATACCGGGAATAGTGGGTTGAGGGGGGCGTGGTGGTCCTGGTGCCAGCACCGGTAGGGAATTCTGAACTGGAACTTGTGGTCTGATTGTAAGGGGAGCCATGGCTTGTAGGACCGCACCTCTACTTGGGATAAAGATGGCTGCTGGAGGAGGAGCCTGGAGTGCTGCTGGCACTTAGGAAACATCCAAAACAAATATTTTGGGTTAATTTACCATTTAATGGAAGGATAAGGAACTATATGCTCTGTAAGTAAGTTAACAATATTAACAATACCCACAAAAAGAAAATAAGCCGACTTACTGGGAGGAACAGCAAAGGCGTTTCCTCCTCCTACAGAGTAAACAGAGCTGATCCTTAGCTCCTCCTGAAAAACACAATCATTTTCCCTTACTGTAATGTAACTAATCTGACAACTTCAATAAACGTCAGACGGATCATCTCAGACCTCCTGATGCTCCAGCTCCTCTTTTATCTGTTTGATGGAGTTCTGAGGCAGTAAAGCAGCATCGTAGCCCTCGTCAATGGGCTCATCTTTGATACTGATAGGAGCTGGCAATGGGGGAGTGCTTTCCTCCACTGGAGCTGCCTCTGATCTCTAAAATAAAGAAGTCATCATGATTCGCCGCTCCGCTCTAGTGTTTTGTCAAACCCAGTAAGTCAGCGTAGGTTTTCGGACCTGGACATCCCCCTCCTGGCTATCCTCAGTCTCCTCTGCCTGGTTTATTTCACCTCCATCTGATGAAAGACCAGATCGATTTAGTTACACAGATGCATGTGCTGCACAGGTTATCACAAAAATGAGGAAAGGTCAAATAAAAATTCAAAGACATTTGAAGCAAATCAGGAGCAACACTTTAAGCATGTTTCCTTTGAACTTTAACGTGGGGACTTGCTACCACGTACCACGAAACTGATTTTTTTTCGTGGCCTGTTTGTTTTGGAGAGGACAATTGTCCATCACTCACATGGCTCCATGAACTCCTTTCATAGATTCAAATTGAGGAGTCGAGTTAAGACTTTCAACACAGAAAGCTCTTGATTTTTTCAGAACTAAAGCTCTTTGCCATGAAGATAAACGTCCATTCATGTTTTCCATAAAGGGGCCTTTAGGAAGTACCTGAATATGATATAGCATGTTGGCATTCCCTCCCTATTAGAGCCATATGACAAAAAAATTGTATCATAAAATACGCAATGTGGCTCCATCAGTCACATATTTCATATTATTACCTTGGCTGTTATCAGGTGAGTGACCCTGGGAAGAGTGGGAGGTGTCCGGTGACTCGCTACTCCGTTCCTTTTCCTGTTCATCCTCCTGGTCTTTCCTTGAGCGACTAGCAAAGCAGTTTTCTTGGTTGGAACTCCTCTCCAGTCCTGGCTGCCTTTTCTTACCATTTGCATCATCCGCCCGAGCGTCATCCAGAGTGCCCGACGGCAGAGCAAAGTGCCAGTCTTCGTCATCTTCCATGCCGTCTACAGCATCATCGAAAGCTGCCCCACCGCGCCGCCCTGTTCCTTCTCCATCATTGGCTCTCATAATAAATAAAGAGGGTTGGTCAGAGGATGGCGGGGACGTGTGGGGTAGAAGCACCTCTCCAGACCCTTCCTCCATCTTTTCTTCTTGTCTGCTGCCATTACTCTCGTCTTCTGGCTGTAGGGGATTCACTTGTCCGGGACTTTTGTCTATTCCAGTTGCCTCTTCCTGGTCCCCACTCTTGGACGAGGTTACAGAGCCCCTGGAGGAATCGGCATAAGGTCCAAGACCCATCACCTCATCAAACACTCTTGAAAGGTGCTGATCATGCTATTGAGAGAGGAAATTAATTTTAAAATAGGACTTCAAACAGTAAATTAGGCAAAGGTCTGGCATCCAATCTTACATAAGTTAGTTATACTACTTTACATAGTATATTATGATATTACTTTACATTTTCACAAATACACTAATCCTTCAACATGTTAATGTATGTTTGGGGAATCCAAAAGCAGTTCCCATGTTCTACACAACACAGTTCAGTTCTTGTTTTCAAAGAAACTTTTTTCCAGTGAGTGCACAATATCCCTCATATTGTGACACACCTTAAACGACCTTGCATGTGTTCATGTCGGGGGGGGGGGCAGGTCTTCCAGCGTCCTCTTTTCTTTAAGGAGGAAGTTAGAGGTTGTTCCACTTGTAGTGGAGGGTTTGGCATAGTGAAAGGATTAAAGGCAGTATAGTATATAATGTAGAAATACACAGCCGTGTAAGGATAGGTTATAATCAAAATTCCACTTTGATCTTGAACAGATCGAAGGTCAAATTAAAACTGAATTATTACCTGGCCTTTTGTCAAAATTTCCTGAAAGTTGAAATCCATACATCTTTACTCACGGACAAAAAAATGCCAATTGTTGCATAACCTTGGCGGAGTGGACGTGACACTCCAATATTGATATAATTATAAGTGATGGTCAATCTCTCATCAATGCTCGTTATACATAGACAAGGTCATTTCCCCACATGTGACCTTTAACTGCATATTCAGCTTTAATTTGAGGGTATCTGACCAAGTTTCCAAACCAGGTAAGGTGTAGAAATTACAAGTTTCAACATGTGCCTATCACTTCTTAAGGGACAAAAAGTAATGGGGCAAATATTACGATCAAAAAACAAACTCTCTCTTCATTCTTGGTTGCAATCCCTTTGCAGTCAATTACGGCCTGGAGCCTAGAATGCCTAGACACCCCTCTACCAGGCCTCTAGTGCAAATGTCTTCAGATCCTGTTGGTTTCTTGGGGTATTTTCCCTTCAGTTTTGTCATCAGTAAGTCAAATGCATGCTCAGATTCAGGTCAAGTGATTGACCTTTGCATAGCAGTCCTATTGGTTGCCTTAAACAAAAGCACTTCGAAACATCTGACTGAATACAAGCAGATATGGTTGCTTGAAACACTTTGTCAGCAGTTGATGTAACACTTTGTCAGCAGTTACATCAATAAACACAAGTTAAATACGATTCTAATCGGTTTGGCACCATTCATGCCCACAGCATGACACTAGCACCGCCCTGCTTGACTGATGAGGTGGCGAGTTTAGCACCTCATCCTAAATACAGCTTGTTTCACTGACAGTGACAGCTCTTGGTTTTCATATTGACAGCAACAGAGGAACCAGGAACCAATTCCAGACCTCTTACCTGCTTAAATGATAATGAATAAAGAAGAGAGCAGAAAAACACCTTGAAATAGCCTTCGAGGCAACTGTCACATTTTAAAACTGTTGTAATTCCCCCCGTGTTTAACTGATTCGGATGCAAATGATCTCAAATGAAGGCTTAAAGTCTGTACTTCAATCACATCCAATTCGTTTCATTTCAAAAGGGAAATGCTTCGACGTAACCTTTTAGTAATTCTGCTAACAAACAGCAAAATAGCAACAAACGCCGGCTGTCACATAACCTCATTTGTGGAGGTAATATTACAACAATTTCAAACAAACTTGTCCTGCTCTACCATCTTAGCCAACAGAATTGCTTTATTTTAAAATATACTTCAAATAACCATAAGAAGGACTCAACTGTGTTCTTTTGCTAATGTCGCATTTTACTCAGTTTAATGGCCGCACAGTAAATTAGCCAAACATCACAAGTTGTCCTGTAGCTTTGCGATTGCTCAAGAGAAAAGGGGGATATAAAATAACCAAAAGGCCAGCTATTTCTTTATTCTCTACTTTGTATTGTTCCCATCAGCTTCGCACGGGCTTTGTGGAGCAAGCAATCAACATTATTTACAATGTTCATTGAGGGCGTGCTTCTGCCTTCTCAATCTACAATACATATTATTTTACGCTGAATTTGCATGTTAGCTAAGAAAATCCAGATATCTGTGTTTTAAACAGTTTTGCGTGTCGTTATGATACGCATTAGTGATAAATAGGAGCAATCTGCAGGCTCGTATGCTAGCTAGCTAACGTTAGCATCATCTCGATGGGGAAATTATCCGACAGCTGACACTTTGTGGAGCTACATCTAATTCAGATGACTTACTGCCTGCATACTGCAGGGATTATACTATAACGGTGTATAACTTACCTTTAACCGTCTTAGTCTAAATTCCTCTGAATCCGCCATCTTTTAATAATGCAGCACAGTCCGCGCTTCCACCCACCCACCAAGACGCTGAAGTTGACTTCCGGTTCACAGCTTCCAGTTTGATGCTCTAACGAAAGTTTGATTTTTGGATCAAGTTAGGACGTGTTTTAACCTGAATGCGTTGAGTGTTTTTGTCATAATTTTAAATTTTTACGTGCTTAGTGCCCTGTTTAGTAAATATGTACAATTTGATGCAGAAACAGACCTAAACATGTCTATATCTAGAGAAAAAAGAAGGATCTGTTGGACTTTGCAATACCAAAAAACATTATTTCAAAGAATTTTCACAGAGAGCATAGGTGAGGTCAGGAACAGACAGGGTTGGTCACAAGAAATTAGTCCAAGAAATAGAAAGTCAGGCACGGAGCTCAAACAATTTGGCAGTGTGTGTGAAAGTCTGGGGTTTAAATACTGAGGAAAACTAGTCTGCGAGATTGAGCTGATGACTGGAGGGAGTGTCAGAGGCATACCATTTTATCCTGATTGTGAAGTCCTTCATTTTCCGAGACCTCTCCCATAGGATTGTCCCCTTCTAAGGGACTGGGCAAAGAACTGTCAGCTCTTGGATATGTAGGCTTCTCTGCAATCTGCTCAAAATATTGCTGCTGTCTCATAACGGCTGGGTCGAGGGTGACACAAGCCATTGAGGGAAGGTGGAGCTGGATCGAGCCCAGGTTTGTGGGGACCGGTGGACAAACATTTGAACTGAAGAACAAGCGGCCTCTTTTTCCAAGGCAGAGAAGTGCGGTGGTTGCTAGCCATATGCACACTGGAAAGGGGAGAGGCCTGTGACAGAGATGGTAAACGTGTAGTGGGCATTCTCCATATATAGCAGTTGTTGAGACCAAGAAGAGGAATTCTGAGAGAACTTTTCCCCTCTCTTGGTTTTTGCGTTCAGTTAAACCAACTAGGGATAGAAACCAGAGGAAAGACTGACAAGGACCCCAAACTTCCAAAAGAGTTCCCCCTTAAACTTTGACAAAAACTGGGGTCAGGAATGCCACGAAGACATGATGCAGAAGCAGCTGAGCAGTGTCTTTGGACAAAGGAGGCTAAGGCCTCTTCTGCGGCAGGTGTCCACCAAAGTGGTACTTTAAAGAAAGTAAGGACTGTGATAGGAGCAGCCACAGAACTGTAATTGTGGATGAACCAGCTATAAAAGTTAACTGGCACGGAAGAAGTGGCAGGAAATGACAAGGAGGTGACATTAGAAACCTTTCCTGGATCCATCCAATCAAAATTTGATCTGGATGATGAAACTCGATGAAACATATATTATTCTACAAAGGAAAAATAGAACAGAACTATTAACTTATAAAGCAACACTAACAAGTGTTACACTATCAATATATGACTGGCTGGGACCTTTCCACCAGAAGACTCTTCAAGTTAGTTATAGTTGAAGTAAAAATACAGAAAAAAATCAATTATTTTATTAAATGAAAATTTATAAGCATTTCTAATGAATGTATAAATAATTTAACATTTTTGACGCATAAAAGGTGATATAAACCTTTGTCGGTACCCCACATCTGATTATTTACGGTGGTTACGTCATCAAAAGCGGCCGTCGCATGATGACGTATTCAAATCAAAGTCAAACGTTCGCAGCACCATTGTCCTCGCATAAATCCGTAATCGACCTCAACGTTTGAGTCAAAAGTTAGGCTAAGGTGTTAGTGAAAGGGGATGGGAGGCAGAATTTGGATTATACGTGTACACGACCCGATACGCACACTGGGCGTCAAACCAAACCGGCATCCATAGGATTTCCGGAAGCAATAGCAAGGTGAGCTCCGGCCGACGTTCGTTGTCATCGCTAGCCGAATTGATCGTACGGTCTGACAGGTTCGACAGCGGCACCAGGAGCGTTCTTTCGCTGCAGCGCGACCGTGAATGACTGGCGATGATGGCCGTGAGGGCGATGACGGCCGGTGGGCCTGCGTCTTTGTCGAGGTTTCGGGGGGCGCTGGTCGCGGCTGTTCTCGGAGACTGTGTCGGCGGAGAGTTCGAAGGAGCGGAGGAGGTTCCGATGGAGAGGGTTCTGCAGCACCTAAACAGCCTGGACGACGAGACCAAGGGTACAGGTGAGTGGAAATGTGTCATTTCAGCGGAATGCGACACAACTATCGTGGCTGAACCTCAGAAGGCCTATTATATTCACACCGAAACCATAGCAACTACTCACTGTTAGCTTTGCACTGTTGTCGCATAATATAAGTGCTATATGTTTTAACCATGCTGTGTCAATTTCTACAGAGATTACGTGTATATTTTAATCTCATGCTCACCTGGGCCAATGCACACTAAATTTCGCTCTGTACAGTTGCTACTGACATGATTGCAACTAAATTTGTCCATTCTTCAATGTCTTCAAAGATTGCATAATGCATGTTCTTTTATATGTTTTTATTAGGAAACCTTGACTACAGCGATGACACAGCGATGGCACGTTGCGTGGTCCGGTCTATATTGGCCCATGCTGGTTACGATGAGCGGGACATGGCTCACAGGTGCACGGATGAATTTCCATTGTTGGAAGTATCAAAGCAGAGTTGTGAGTGTGGTCCGACGTGAATACGATGTATCAAGTCGGTCATAAAACCTTTTTGTTTCGCTCCTGAAGATTTGCTAAGGAGTACGGTGAATCCCCGGACCGGGGTTATGGTACTGGAGTCGTCCACGTGCTGAAGAAGCTGTCCTCTTCTCACCTCAGTGATGTTTATCAACCGGCCAGGGACCAGTTTAATGGTCGAGGCTCCTTTGGAAACGGGGGGGCCATGAGGGCAGCTCCATTTGCTTTGGCCTTCCCAAAGCTAGCTGATGTTAGAAGGGTGAGAATTTGTGTTATGCGTGTGTTGTGTTATACACGTTGATGCAGATTGCTTTCATTTTTCTCTTTCTTCCTCCAGTTTGCCCGTCTGGGTGCGATGCTAACCCACTCCTGCTCCCTGGGTTATAACGGCGCCGTGCTGCAGGCGTTAGCCGTGCACCTGTCATTGCAGGGAGCCCTGGACCTGCCTCAGCAGTTTATCAGCAGGTTAATCACAGAGATGGAGGACGTGGAAAGTGACGATATGTCGCGCAAGGATGCCAGAATGTAGGAATCGCACAGTCAAAATCAATTTGTGCTGTTCTTTTTCTTTTTTGAACCTATGTTCTTTATTATTCTTAACTTGGTGTTTGTGTTCAGCCTCAAAGAAGCAGAGAAGCCATTCTGTGACCGCCTGCACAGAGTCAGAGACCTGATGGACAGGAGCAAGGTCAGCATAGAGGAAGTCATTTCTGAACTGGGTCAGTATCTCATTTGCTTTGACTTTTGATTGACACTGATGAAATAGTGAGGTTATTACTGACAATTTTTGGTTTCTTATTGGAAATGAATCCTTCAAACCCATCTGCTGTTTTGCAGATACTTACTGTTAAATACAGTGGTTAAAAAGTGGGAACTGTCATCTTATGTGCAGAACTTGTGCATACATCCAGAAAATGTGGATCCTGGCATATAAGGAGCAATAATAATGTTTAAAAATGCCATAGAGATTTCTTAATTTTCCTTTCTGTCACTATACCTACAAATACCTAATATCATGTTTTCCAGATTTCTGTGTAGATTCTCAATCATCCAGGTCATCGTATCCAAGGTAGTTTTCTATGTCGACTGGACTGGGTTTCTTCTCTTGAAGACCTTTTGCCTTCTATCCAGAAGGCTTCTTCAGTTCTGAACTCGCTGGGGAGAGAGCTTGAAAATATATAGCCCCTGTGGACCATTTGCATGCTAATGATCTGGGTGGTCACCTGAGAGTCGTTAGCAGGGTCGTTCGTCGGGTCGTTCACCTAGTTTCTGTTGAGGTGTCTCCCCTTTGTCTGCTGGATCACTTGGTGGTGAGTCTCCAGGTCTCCTGGAATGGTGTGAATGTTTGTTTTGCTGTTGGAAGGAGTGGAGGACTGCATTGTATGTGGGTGATAGGAAGTGCCTCAGGCCACCACCTCTGTTTAAGGATGGTTTTTCCAATTTGATTTGAATCGCTTCCTTGACACCCCTCTCAAACCAGCGGTCTTCTCTGGCCAGTATCTGTACTTTGCTGTGCTCGAAGGAGTGCCCACTCTCCTTTAAGTCTGTGTAGATTCTCAATCACCCAAACTACCTTGGACACTCTCCTTTAAGTGTAAGTGGACTGCTGAATCCTGACCCGAAGAGGTGGCGCGTCTGTGTTGTGCCATTCTTCTGTGGAGAGGTTGTTTGGTTTCCCCAATGTACAGTTCCTTGCATTTCTCCTGGCACTGTACAGCATAAACAACATTACTTTGTTTGGGTCTTGGTGTCTTGTCCTTTGGGTGTACTAACCTCTGTCTGAGAGTGTTGCTGGGTTTGAAATGAACCGGTATGTCGTGTTTCTGGAGGATCCTCCTAAACTTCTCCGAGACTCCAGACAGGTAGGGGATGGAAACGCTGCGGCGTTTGTTTCTCTCCTCCTCTCCTTTGCTGGGGTCTCGCTTTCTTGAGGTCCTGGTGAAGGCCCAGTCTGGGTAGCCACATGTTTTGAGAGCTGTCTTAATGTGGTCCTGTTCCTTCTTTCTGCCTTGGGATGTGGTGGGTATTTCTCTGGCCCGGTGTTGGAGAGTTCTGATCACTCCCAACTTGTGTTCCAGTGGGTGGTGAGAGTCAAACTGAAGGTACTGGTCGGTATGTGTAGGTTTCCTGTAGACTTCGATGGTGAGATTTCTGTCCTCAGACTGCGCAGTCCAGAAAGGCCAGACTGTTTCCTTTTGTATCTTCCCGGGTGAATTTTACATCCTGGTCTGTTTTGTTGAGGTGATCGGAGAACGCTTCCAATTCTTGTGTTTGAATTTCCAGATTGATGTCTCAGTTTTGAAAAAAACCCACGAGTAATGCATTGATGATGCATTATTTGTGTTGCAGCCACAGTGACCACATACACTGTATTTATTTTTCATCACAGGTAATGGCATTGCAGCACTCCACTCTGTCCCCACGGCCATCTTCTGCGTCCTCCACTGCCTGGAACCCCGAGAGTGCCTTCCAGAGAACTACGGTGGCCTAGAAAGGACAATAGCATACAGCCTGGCCCTAGGAGGGGACACAGACACCATAGCCTGCATGGCAGGGGCCATCGCTGGGGCCCACTATGGTATCGAGGCTATTCCTCAGTCATGGATCAACTGCTGCGAGGGTGCAGAGGATGCAGACGTCACCGCCGAACGACTCCATGCGCTATACCATCAATCACCGCAAGGGGGAGGTAGTGGAACAGAGGAGCCGACCCGTGAGGATGCTTCCAAATGCCAGTCAGGTCGATCGAATGGCACGAAGAAGAAAGCTAGAACTGAGTGAGGTATAAACAAGGGTGTGACAATTGACTGCACAACAAATACTTCTTGTTCGAATTTCAAACAATTTAAAATAAAAGAGTTCTCAGCATTATTACTATTGTTACCATATTTCACGAAAAACCTAGTCTTTAAGTTCTGCCGTGTTTATAGATCTGAACAAACAAGCAACACAAGACTGAAATTCAATTTATGTGCTCTCTTTTAACACAGAAGCGCACGACTTTTATGCTGTTTGCAGTTTTTTTGTTAACCATTTTTTCATGTAAATGTTGTCCTGTGAATTAACTATGTCTTTTAATCCTTTTGGGTAATAGCTGTTATTTAATAAATATTTTTATTCACTTATGTAAGTGTTTTATATACAAAATTGCTTCAGGAATGTGAGGCTCTTCAGCGCTAATTGAAATGAGTGAAAAAGCACATAAAAAGAGGCTACAATCCTACTGGTTGAAAAAAAAATCAAGCCAATGCACTGAAAACATGTTTAGAGTCTCAGTTTCAGTGAGTTCCATTGCTAAATTCGGCTGCTCCATTGATTGTGTTCGCCCTCATAAAGTACAGTTTGCATTTATTTTAAAGTGTTCCTGTATTAATGCAAAGGACATTATTAACAGGCGTCATGGGATTGTGTTGGACTGAAGTTTTACATTTTGATAAGAAAACACATGTCGAATGGACAATAAGCTCATTTTAGATGCACTTTATACTGAAAAAGTCACAAGTTTACAGGTTTTTCTCTGCTGGGGCGACCTCCAACATAAGTTGCAGGAACACTGTTAGCTTGTTCAACAGTCCCGGACACAACTTATAGTGAATGAAAGGGATATAAAATATGGCTCCACTGAGGACAAATAAAGTCACATAGAGGAATTCAATCTGGGGTTTGTCTATGATGGGTGCCAGCACCAGAAATATGGATGCGATGATCACCAGCACAGGCAGGACAAATGGTACCTGGGGAGAGAAGAAAAGACGGGCAGATGCTGACGGCCACTCTTAACGAATCAAGTGTGTTCGTGATATTGACGTGTCGGGTTGTAACGTGTTTGACACCGACCCTGTAAGACCTGGGAAGCTCAGGCTTTTTAATCTTGAGGTAGAGAAGTCCAGACACAGTGATGCCGTAGAAAAACCAGGCAGTGAAGCTGGAATGAAATGTAGACCAATATTTTATAAACACACCCAGAAAGTTACACAATGCATACAACAAAGACCTGACCTTTACCTGAAATAGTTGACGATACTCTGGAAGTCTCCTGGGATCAACACGATCAGGGAGATGATTGTGGAGAAGATCAGGGCCGGTGAAGGAGTCAGTCTGTGGACGTGAGCCATTGCCAGAATATCTGGCTACAAATTGGAACCAGGTCAGAGGGGATCTGGCTGCACAGCCATCTCATTCGGACCAAATGGAACGTGCTTCCGTAGCTGCGGAAACTGCTCACCATGTGTCCCTCTCTGGCAGCAACGAAGCACACGCGGCCGCCGCTAAAGAAGGTGCCGTTCAGGGATCCAAAAGCAGACAAGGCCGCAGCAATCGACATGATCCAGCCCCAGCTGCCAAGCACCTTGCTCCTGTGGGGACACAACACTCTTAGAAACGACTGTTTGACCGTTCTGTTATGTCATTATCACCTTCCTTCCATGTTGACATGTCAGCATTGTTAATTGTAGCCTAAAACTTCATTTCTGAGACTATTCTTTGTTATTAAATTGTATGTTTAAAGGACCACTGAAGAGCCCCGAATGGCAGCTGAGGCACCTATATGAGACTTCACAGCCACATCAGGTTTACAATTAATAAGAATAATTCAGATAATAATCAGTCTCAGTTCAGTTACTGACCCCAATTTTTCTGATATGTACATTACCTGGAAAAGGAATCAATGCATGATTATAGAGCCCTAACGTGATGTCATAAAGTTATTTACTCTCTATTAATAACTCTTAAATGTACTTATAGTATAGAGATCAGCAGAAGTTTCTAGTGTTGTAAATGTGGCTCATCCCTGTTAACAGCACTGTTGACCAGCAGGACTGTGAATTTGAATGTGAATGTGTGGGAGTGTCATGGGGTCTCACCCCCAGGTCACTGCGACTGCGCTGGAGGACACGAGCTCTCTGGGGGTCATCACAGTCAAATAGCTCACGTTCACGAGCAGATACAAGCCAGTCACCAGAGAGATGGCTATGATGATCGCACGAGGAAGATTCACCTGGTTCAGAATACATCCGAAAAATACAAAAACACTCAAAAAAGATGGAAACATATATATCATATATATATCATATATATACATATACATATATCACCTTTGCATTGGGTATTTGAATCTTTTTTACATACAATAAATCCATGTAGTGTGAAAAATTGTTAACTAATAACTTATTATTACATTATATGTTGCTAAATATTAAATTAAAATTCATTTTTTTTCAATTAAAACTTTATTTTATTGTTTGGCTTCATGTGAGTAATGTAATTTACCATCATTCTTCCCCCCCAAAATGAAATCTAAAACAGGAGAGTTTGGAAGATCTTCACGATCAACAGTTGTTGAGATAGTTATATGCCATGTTGTGTATGACAACAGTACTACAACAGTTTTAGATGGACTCTGTAATCTCCTTATGAATCTATGTAATCTGTTTTCTTTATCGACCATGTGAAACTCACAGTTTAGCATCAGATAAGAGCAGATTTACAGCCATAACGACACACTTTGACCACCTCTGGCTTTGGAATGACTGATCTTTGCAGGGACACAACCATTAACACAACCTGAGTGGACCCAGCAGTTGAGGGGGGGGTCCTATAAGTTTGCATTCACACATAGACAAGTCTGCCTCGGAGGGAGGTTAAATACTAAAAGTTAATACACTGACGCAAGTTAGAAATGTGGCCAGTGTGTATTTTTACCTCTGGTCTTTTCAGCTCCTCTGTCACATAGTTTAAGTTGTACCAGCCAGCGTATGACCACAGACACTGATAAAACGCCATTCCTACGGTGCCTAGGGAGAACTCTGTGCCTCTAAAAGAATGCTCCACATTTAGATTGACATCGATGATGCTCCTGCCCTGAAAAACGGTCACAACCCCTCCGATGATGATCAACACCAGAGCCAGCACTTTGGCCACTAAGAAGACCACTTGGATCCTGATGGCAGCCCGGACATTCAAGATGTTGACTGTGGCAACCAGGAGTATAACAGCTGCTGCTGTGCACTTCACCGGGAGCTGAGGAGGGGGGCAGCCTGGGTAAAACGGTGCTGTGGCGTACTCTGCAATACTGAAGGCGGTGGCAGAAATCCCCATTGGCTTCACAACGATTGCAAAAGTGTAGGCTGCAAAAAAAGCCGGCACTGAACCATAGATCCTCAGTATGTAGATGAATTCTCCTCCCGATTCAGGAATAATGGTCCCGAGCTCCGTGTAGCACAAGGCTGCACACATTGCTACAAATCCTGCGAGGGCCCAGATCACCAGACTGGCTCCAGGGCTCCCAACATACCCCAGGACAAATTGTGGGGACATGAATATACCAGATCCGATCATAGATCCCGATACCAGAGCTACCCCACCAAACAAGCCGATTTCCCGCTTCACGGTCAAGGCCCCGGGCTTCTTGTCTGCCATAGTCGTACAGATGGGTAAAGAAAAAGCGAATGAAACATAAACGCAGAATGAAAGGTAAACGTAGATGGGAGATAAGGAAGCCCACACCCCTAAAGACTCTTGAAAATAAAATTGTAAACTGGCAAAACAGTAACAGGATAAGCCATAAAATGTATGGTCAGATAAAGTCAGATTTACATTTTTTTCACTGGACAGTTCTGACTTAGAAATGTGATTCAGTGGTGCAGCTGTCTAAAACATGGGTTTTGATTTTTTCCAATTTGGCTCAGTCCTTGGAGTAAAGACAGAGGCACACCTGGAAGCCACACTAGTAAAGCACTAATCCAGAAGTGAGCATCATGTTGAGAATGAGCCATATTGGTATAAATATAAGCTCCATTCAGCCAGCTGTTGAGCCTGTTGTCCAATAAAACCAACAAATGAGCAGGGAGATAATAGTGCCCTTAGGCTGGTTAGTGGCCTCCAAGTCAATAACCAAGTCTGGTTATCAGCAGTGGCAGAGTTGAGGTGAAAATCTGACTAGGTGGCAGTGTTGCTGATGTTATTGTTCTGGATGCTGTAAAACCTGTGGACCATAAAATGTGACCTGGAATTAAAGTATGGTCAAAAGGATTTTAAAATCCAAGGTAATAAAGCAATAAACAGTGGTAAAATGGTTGTTTGATGCCTTTGTAGTAATGGTGTGGCAAATGTTGGCTGGATCTTGATGCGCAGACCTCACCTCTGGACGTTTAAGCTCCTCGGTTACATAATTCAGATTGTTGAATCCGTCATAGGACCACAATCCTTGATAAAAGGCAATCCCAATAGGATTGATGCCAAGGTTAGTGTTCTTAAAAGAGTCATCAAAGTTCTCAGTGTGTCCTTGGATGAGCATGACTAGACCTCCTATTATGATGACAGCCAGGGCCAGAACTTTGGCCACCGTAAAAAAAACCTGCACTGACATCGAGAGGCGAACATTAATGCAATTCACGATGGCGAGAGTCAGGATTGCGGCCGCCGCCACGCATTTTACCACCAACACTGGAGGCTGACAGTCTGAGTAGAAGGGAGCCACCACGTACTGGGCAAAACCCAGGCCCATCCCAGCGATCCCAGCAGGTCTCACGAAAAACACGGAGCTGAAGACCAGCACGAAGGCCATGACCGGCCCAAAGGTCCTGAGGATGTAGATGTACTCGCCTCCCGACTCTTGGATAACGGTGCCCAGCTCAGCATAGCAGAAAGACACCAGTATCACCAGTAAGCCACAGGACGCCCACACCACCAAGCTGGCCCCTGTGCTGCCGATGGAGCCCACCACCGTCTGCGGGGTCATGAAGATCCCAGAGCCGATCATCGTCCCAGCGATAAGCGACACAGCTCCCATCAGCCCCACTTCCCGCTTCAGTTTCAGCTTCTGCTTGGGATCCTCCATGCTTTCCAAATGCGTTGTCAGGTAGGAGAGCGCGCGATTTACTGTTGCTCCGTGACCAAAGTCGCATTTGACACCAACTCAGAAAGTTAATAATTATGGGGGCTGGCCTAAATGATTTTTTTTTTTACTCATCTGGTCCAGTGTTTGAAGATCAGCTGATGTCACGTGACATATCTGACGTTTCCAACTGCGAAAATGGCACCAGTAGTATTTCTGCACACTCCTGTTATGTTAAAAAAGTCTGTAGCACAACTTTATATATTTATGCACAAGTATCATGCCCCCCCACCAAAAAAAAATCAAATTGGGCACCATCAGAGCACCAGTTTATTACTTAATTTTCAGCTGTAAAGAATAATCAGGCACTGTCGTATGAAATAACATTTTACAGAACCAATGTTCCCTTCATCAGCACATAAAAATATAAACAGATTAAAGTATTTTGTCTGTGTTTATTCTTCTGTAATCATTTACAGCAGATGTCCCACGTGGCTCATCGGGAGCGTTTATCGTCCCCTCCTGTGATAAAGAGGTGAACGGTCTTGTTAGAGTGCAGCATCTGTCCGGCTCGCTGCGTTCCAGTGATGGCGGCTAACTTGTGGGCATCGTAACGGGAGTAAATGGTGGTGCAGGTCCAGCTGGCCTCTTCCCCCTGCCCCCCTGCCGCCAGCATGTTACAAACCTCGCTGTAGAAGTGGGGGAAGGATGGTAGTCCATAAAATATTAAGTTATGGATCCCTTTGATGGTGTACCTTAAGAGAGAACAGAACCGAGACGGGCCGGGATTAGAAATGCTCACAGAAGAGGATACTGGAACCTGTCCAAGCCCCATATCGGAGATCTTGGGAGTGTTTGGGGCTTTGGTGCCCTGCTAATGGGCAAATCGGCAGAGCTCTGAAGGTGTCCTAGCAGCTACCCGCAATTTTGTCCAACTCGGGGTCAACCAGAACCCCCGGCTTCTCAACCACAGACTGAGCTACCGCCAGAAGAAAATGATAAAACAAAGACATAAGCTTACTGAATGTAGTGTTGACTGGCTTGTGCAGCCTCTCTACAACGTTTCATCTACGCTGTTCAGATCAACTTATATGCCATAACAGACAGGAATGTGAAATCTGAGGTTTAACTGATCAGGATTAAACGTCTGTTTCTTTTTTAGGTTGCTTACTAACCAAGCACACATTCAAGGGCAATCTCTTCCAAAAACTGACCTCTTGTAGAAGTGGAAGCGTTCAGTGAAGAGCACAAACTGCTTATTTCCTCTCTGGAAGAAGTGTCTGGCCCGGGACACCTCTGATCTGCTGGAATACTCGCAGATGCTGGCAAAATCCAGTTCTTCTTTCTTCATGTAATTGCGCAACCGGACGTAGTCAAAGTAAGATGGGATGTAGATGAGAGTGTGGGACATGGCTGAGTCCCTGTACTGAGGCAGCACTTTATCTAAAAAGAACTGAAACCTAGAAGTTTGGGAGGGCAACAGGAAAAACAGAGAGATGTAGTTTGGTGGGATCAACCAGTTCAAATGTAATAGCAACAGACTTATGATTCACCTTTACTAAGATCTTACCGAGCATCTTGGTCCATGAAGCTGTCAGCTGAGAACATTTGAAATATATGAGGGAGCTGGACCAAAACCTGGCAGATGGAGCCTGTTTTGGGCATGTTCTTAGTAGAAATCTGAGATTATAAAATAAAACACAAAGCGTATGTTTAAAAAGAGACACAGTCAAAGAAAAGCAATTAATGTCACTTTACATTTAAAAGGTTTTGTTTTGTGGGACAGCTTTACAGACATTCACATCTAAATGGAGGAGATAACGGTACCTGTCCTCGGTAGTTGGCACAGTGTTTTGTGAGGATGCTGTTGATCTGTGGGTCTTGGATAGAGCTGAACACTAGTGTCTGCCGATAGTGCCTGGCCCAGTTGTTGAGGTTCCACATTCTCACCCGGGAGAAGTCCACTCCATGGGCGTCAAGCGGCTGCAGGTTCAGGTGCTTCATCACATGCTGGAAGACAAAAGTCCATCAACTGCAAACTGCTTGTGGAGGCCATTCAACCACTTGGCTATTTAGAAGTAAATGTGCTCATTTTAAATTATATTAAAATGTCATTAAATAGAGAAGCTTTATAGTCAAATAAGCATGTAAGCTTTTGATGACCTCACCTATGAAAAACAATAGCACCATCTAGTGGACAAAATAAACGATCACTATTGCTCCAGTTCACGTTTGCAAATTATGTGACAAAAGATCGGTACTTGACGTGTATATATTGATACATTGCCATACAAAATAAATCAATATTGTCCTCTAAAGACCCCCCCACCCCTTAACATCTGTATTCATGGATCATTATGAGTGGAGACTACAGAACCATGTCTGTTGCGTGTTAGGATGCAAAGTTTTCACTTGATAGTTTGAGTATGAATTTACAAACTTTGAAGAAACACTTTTGAGACCATAAAATAGCCAAAAAATTGTTCAATTTACTAAAATGTTTATCTAAGACACATTGTTGCTGCATTTTAACTGCCATGTCCTTCCCAGCAGTAAATCAAAGAGGCGTTCACACACTGAACTGGTGTGTGTTCTTACCAAGACGTGCTCCCAGTTCTGCATGAGGAAGACGTCTGCTTGCTCCAGCACCAGCAGCTCAATAGAAGACAGAAAGTCAAAGTCCCTCTTCTTTTCTCCTTCTGCCCCCACCACCGTTCGCAGGCCGAGTGGAGAAGCAATAATGATGTCTGATGAGTAGAAGGGGGAGTACAGACGAATGCTGCTCCTCACGATAGAGATGCCTGGTGAGTGCAGAGCACAGGGATAATTAGACTCAGACTGGAAAACTCACAGCGAATCAGGCTCGACTTTCTCCTCTGCACCTATTCTGAAGTGATCGTCCACATTTCCGGAGAAAATGGCGCGGTAGTCATCTGGTCGTTGCAGGTTGGGTGGCTTATCGTCCTCGTCCTCTCCAAACTCGTCTTTGAACCTTTTCTTGTTGTTGACCACAATCTTCTTGCCTTTAGACTCCATAAGGCTTATGAGCGTCTGGACGATTTGGAGAGCTCCGCCACGAAATGGGACGAGAATGAGGACCTGACAATATTGGGGCATTTAGGAAGATACTGTCTTGTGATCATTTTCAAAAATAGAAGACTTTCATTAGAAAAAAAAGCCTTTTTAGAGTTCACGTGATGGTGACACATCTTAAGATATGTGATCCTGGCAGCCGGAGATCAGGCCTAAAATAAAATAAAGCTCTTTACCTTGGGCCGGGTCAGTCCCTGATCTCTGGGTTCCTCCTCCAGTCCAGCTCCAGGTTTGGTCTTCTGATCTCTGAGCTGAGCGTTGTGAGCTAGGACCTGGGAGTTGGCCTTCAGGACGTGATTGAGAATGTGGAGACAGTACGCGCTCCGAACCTGTGGGCCCTGCTTCAGAGGACACACCTCTGGGTAGTAAAGGTCCTTGTAAGTCCCCATAGCAGCGAGTAGTTCCAGTTGTAGCGGGCTGGTTTCCTCGTTTGCCCCTTTAGAACTGGACATCTGATTTAGAGTCTTCCAGCGTGTCTCCAAAAGTTTATGCCAAGCAGGGAGTTTTGTGTCTTTTTGAGGGCCGATGGATCCAAACTTGTCCAGAGGTTTTGTAACGAGTAAAGTTCCCAATTTCGGCCACTAAAATTGACAGAAGCAACGACAGTGAAATAAGCAAACTCTTAAAAAATAGATTCTAGATTTGAACAGTGACGTAATACCGGGATCTGAGTCTTTGCTTTGCAGTCGGATGTTAGAATCTGAACATCCTCCTCACTGAGTTCACTGTCCAAATGTTGTGAAAACACATCTGCAAAGAAAATGTGAAGAAAAAGGTTGAATAGAAAAATCAACGGCTGGTGTAAATCCTGCTGATATGATGTTGACTGGAAGCATAAAAACTACATGCGATGGCCAGCTACTTTCCAAAAGCTGAGTAAGCAACTGCTCGCGAGGCCACCACCTTCCTGCAGACGTGCACTGCTGCTACGGCAAGTCATCAGACGCCAGCAAGGAATTTGTTGCACTATTTGTTCTTAAAGTACGAGGTGAACATGTTTGGCTATTACCTCAATAAACTGAAGGAAATTTGTATTCCAGTTTAGTCATTCGCAGTAAAACCCTCAACAGAATGAATTAG
This sequence comes from Takifugu flavidus, assembly GCF_003711565.1. Classification (NCBI taxonomy): domain Eukaryota; kingdom Metazoa; phylum Chordata; class Actinopteri; order Tetraodontiformes; family Tetraodontidae; genus Takifugu; species Takifugu flavidus. Next base: position 2,645,767 of record NC_079535.1, on the reverse strand, counting down.
ACACACAAAGTAGTCACTGAAGATGTGCAGACCCTCGTGGCTAATTTGTTATCAACAGTTGTTAACAGTTGGAATTCTTTCTTTATTTTTCCTATTTTCTGCACAGTTACCAGAGCAGCAACATTCCTTCCCATCCAGGTTGAGTTCAGTTGGACCATGATTCATTGGGATGGGAGGGACTGCGGAGTAAAGGTACAAGGGCCAACAAGTGCTCAGCATCTCTGCGGGCTCCTTCGAGACTGTTGGAAAACCACCTCCAGAGGCAGGAATCAAAGCGAAGGGTGGCTTTTTCAAAGGATCCACAAAATGCTTTGTTATTTCACACTTTGTTCTTTTCTACTTAAATCCATTTGTGGTTTTTATGGCTTCAGTGAGAATCTACACAGTAAATAGTTATGAAAATAAAGGAAAACCATTAAATGAGGAGGTGTGTCTGGTTATTGTTGTGGATGAATAGAATATTTTAGCCCGTTTGCAATAGTTTCCTTGTTGTCATGTGAATCGGATCATGTAGGTGTGGATTTACCTGAGCTGTCTTTCTGCTCTGGAGTTCTGTCTTCTTCTTTTTCTTCATCCATGAAGTTAGTCTCCAGACAGAACTGAGACTCGTGCTCTTCGTCGATAAACTCTTCTACCTCATTTCTTCCTTCTTGCACCATTGTACTCAAAGGCTCCTCTGCATCTTGTTCAACGGCCTTTTCTTCATCTGAACTTTGACCCTCGTCAGGCTCACCATCTCCGTCGCTGTCCGCTATAACAAAAAGCAAAAGCTCACATTGGTTGACTGCAAAATGTTCAACGCCGCTTTCATTGTGTTGGAGTTCAAAGAGCCCACCTTCCTCCAGAAGCTCCTCTTCTTCCTCTTCACTCTCACTGCTCTCTTCACTCAGTTCCTTACTGGTGGGCTGGCTGAGGGTTGAGAGAAGTTTCTGGTAGGCTGTTTTCTGCTCTGGTTCCTCTTCTTCCTCCTCGTCTTGCTTATAAGGATCAGCATCAAAGTGCTCTGGGCTTGGTGGCTGGAACACCACATGCACAACAGCATCACTATATATTCAGATCTAAGTAGTAACAGCAGCATATGACTTATAGTACAAATTGAGGTGTGTATTTCAGTTGCCACAATATATGTATGCATGCCTTTAATTTGTTGGAATGCAATTACTGATGATTATTTATCATTTGACTGCAGTGTCATGTTGTTTAGTCACTACAATCGTTATTTTCATATTTCAAAACTTGAACTTTGTCAGTGTCACTCACCAGTTCAACTATTTCTGTCCGTTCAGATCTTTCATTTACACTGCAAGGAAACACAAATAACACTTGGTTGTTCAACAGCTTTAAAATGTATTACATCTAGTTCTTTACATTAAGCTATATTTAGCTTAATAGCTTATTGTTTTGCTTACGCGTCATGAAACGGGTGCTCCTCTCCAAATTCTTTCAGGTGTTTCTTCTGTTTTTTGGTTAAATTGGCCAAAAGCTCCTTATTCTGTCTTCTTTTCCCCATGTCGATACCATGCGTCTGTTCTTCTTCTTCGTTGTCGATTGTTGTGAGGTACTCTAGCGACAGTAATACTGTCACCTAGAGGCCGACAGATGAACTACAATCTTGCTGTTCGCTTCTTACAAGCGTCACTGGGGAATTCTGCTAGAAATGCTTGGAAAAACGGTACCTACAGAACACAAATAACAATAGCTATAATACATATATTTATTGCTTTCTATCAATGTTAATGTCAATAAAATATGCAATAAATTCGATTTCTAAACCCGTTTTTTCGTAGTTTAGATACATTCCAGTGTGTTCTTTACACACGCATTTGCACAGTCAGTTTGAGTAAGTAAGAAAAACTAAGCAAAGCATTTTTTTTTGTTCAAACCACTGGCTTCCTAAACACCAGTGATGGCTTCAACACAAAATCAATATCGTTTTCTTGCTGCTCTGCAACAGTGAGCTTTTCTGCTGCCTGGAAAGTGATTGCAAGCTAATGCCCCTCTTACTTTAAGGACCGATGAGCTTGAAGTGCACAAAAGGGTGTGTGTGCTTCACAGCAGCATTGTTTGGACACATATCTACGACAGGGTCGGGCGTCCATGGGTTTTGAAACTCACCTTTATAAATTATTGAAAGTGGTCATATAAGTTACTGTTTGCTCCCTGTGGCTGTTGCCATGGCAGCTTCATCTATTATGGAACACTTTGGTGTCAGGGTTTGTAGCCAGAGTACTTTTAGTTCATTTTGACACATCAAAGCGGGACAATATTGTCTGCTAATTATATCACTAATGTCACAGCAGCAAGGAGCATAACCAGCTTCCCTGAGAGGAATGAGAGCCATGTGAGTCATTGCTGTGTAACAATGGAGGAGCCACACTGGAAAAAAGAGAAAGAAAAGGCTGGAAAAACAGTGAGGTTCCGAGTAGCAGCTGCCAACAGCGGCCGGGTCTTGGCGGAGGTATTCAAGGATGAAACAGCCTGGTGTGCTTCACTGTCAGACTCTGCAGCCTCCGAGCAAAGCAGCCATGCAGGCGCAGAGCAGGGGAGTCCACATCCCACTGGGGAGGCCAACAGCCACCTAAACGGGCTTGGGGCGGCCCAGGACGAGAACGGCGGTGAACCCGATGACCTGCTTTTGTATGCTAGTGCCAAGAGAGAGAAGCTGTTCAGCAACAAGAGGATCAACATCTGCAGCAAGAATGGGACCATCAGAGGAGTGAGAAACAAAGTGAGTGCGGGACAGGTGCTTTTCAACAACCTGTCCAACGTGTATCCTGTAAGTAGCGCTGGTTTTGTTCCATTAAATGGATATATTTACATCAAGAAACAAAGTAGAGACTGTAATGTTTCTGTCATAATCCTTTTTTCCCATAATCAATCTTTATCAACAGAAAAGAAGACCTTGGGAAAAGTAGTCAACAGTTCAGATATTACCCACATGAAGGCCTGTTACTGAGGATACGCTTATGTTTCCACCATGATTCTATACATTTATGGTTGATCTCATCTGCTATAATATGAAACATGTGATTTTTGATCCCTTAATATAAGAAACACGTCTTAAAATCCACGCATTTATCCAATGGATGACAACATTAAAACAAAACAATAAAAAGTAAAATCAGACCGTCAGTTCAAACAGCCTTTGAGGGTGTTTTTGTAACTTTTTTGAGACGTTGCCCAAATAATGCTGGAAAATTCAGGTGATGTTAACGACATTCTTGTGTGCACATACCATTTTGTGATTTTTAAAATGTATTTTTTACTAATCTTAATGTTACGTGTTCTTTTTTATTCCATAACGTGCATAATGTTTTGATATATTTCGTGAACAATAAATTTTGCCTGGTAAGTGCCTGGTGCTTCATTTTTTAATGTCTTTATCAAATCAGTTTATACATGTTGTGGCTCCCTACTGATATTACGCTACTGATTACATTAAATTAAATATTATTTGGTTTCTTGATTCAATTGAAAACAAGCAAAATTCTCAATACTGTTACAACAATATGACGCAACCATTCACAGCAGCATGAATCTACATTACAGACGTTCATATATTATGAAAGATTCGTGTATAGAAATGTTCCTCATATCATTTCAAACGTTGCTTTTCATGATTTGGTTGAGCTTTGTCTTTATAAAACATTTTAAAACGTGGCCTCCGAGGACACAAGTGTTGCTGCTTTTTACGCTCACAATCGCAAAATCCCTCCGCCAAACGGGCCCTCGCTGGTGGAAATCAACAACCCAAGTTTTAATCTCAGATTGAAGGAAAATCTCCCCGTCGCAGCCCGATCCTCCCCGGAAGCCCGGCGCAGTGGAGCAGAACAGATCCGTCCACCTGCCTCAGCCGAGCGCTGCGTCGCGTCCGGCTCTGCGTAAAGGCGCCTCCGCCTCCCTGCACACGCCGATACGGACACCAGCTGCGGGAGCGGGGAGGGGGGCAGGACACGCTCATTTTACAATGACCAACAGGCTAATAGAAAAAAAAAACATCCCCTCCGATCCTGTTACTGCGGCACCGACAGCCAATCCGTACAACGCGGGATGCAGCCTCTCTAGTCAGACGCCCAACCCTCTCCGTCGTTCTACCCCCTTCCTATTCACCAGATTTCTCCTTTATTTAGGTTTCAGTGAGTTAAACGCCCCCCCCCCCCCCCATCCCGTCGTCTCAGGCGTTCCATAGGGTGGAGTAGCTCAAAATGGAGACAGATGTGATGGTCTGAGGCACACGCTCGTCTTGCTCGAGGGACTCTGCAGAAGCGCGGCAGTGACATCTCCCACGCCCTGAGATCATCAGCTCCAGCATCATGTCCCCGCCAGCATCCGCTGCCACGGCCAGCGAGACCAGCACCGCCACCACCACCGTCTTCGAGGAGGAAAGCAGAGAGGAGGTACGTTGTAGTCTCCAGTATCACCTGCCTGTATCTCAGATGGTTTATGTGTAGCCTTCCACATATGCTAGTTCAGCAGGCTCCGAGGTGGTTTGATGCTGTTCCCAGCATTGTGTCTTGTGTTCAATCACCTGCTGTGGAGGGTGATAAGCTCTGATTCGGTGTCTCCCCAACGTTGGCTCGACCCCTCGGCGGGAGCCTCGCCACTCTGAGACGACGGCGGGCAAAATATCTCATCTGAAGGTCCGATTCATTTCCATGTGTGTTTGTTTTGGCTCCATAGCAACGGCCCCTCAAGCAGTCGCTGAGCAAGTCGCTCTGCCGAGAGAGTTTCTGGAAATGCCTGCTGCTCTCCGTCCTCATGTACGGCTGCATGGGCGCGATGGTGTGGTGTCACGTGACCGAGGTGACCCGTCTCACCTTTGACAGCGCCTTTAAGGGGAAATCCATGATGTACCACGACAGCCCCTGCTCCGACGGCTACATCTACATCCCCCTGGCCCTGCTGGGCATGCTCTATTTAGTCTACCTGGTGGAGTGCTGGCACTGTCATGTGAAAAACGAGCTGCAGCACAAAGTAGACGTGGAGGGAATCTACGAGCGCATCCAAAGAATGCAGCAGGCTAAGCCCTGCATCTGGTGGAAGGCCATCAGTTACCACTACGTGCGGCGGACGCGGCAGGTCACGCGCTACCGCAACGGAGACGCTTACACCAGCACTCAGGTATACCACGAACGGGTCAACACTCACGTGGCCGAAGCTGAATTTGATTACAGCCACTGTGGCGTGAAAGACGTCTCCAAACAGCTACTGGGGCTGGAGAAGTGTGCGCTCACAAAGATGCGCTTCACCAAGTGCTTTAGCTTTGCTAACGTGGAGTCTGAGAATTCCTACCTGACGCAGAGAGCGAGGTTTTTCACTGACAACGAGGGCCTGGACGACTACATGGAGGCCCGGGAAGGCATGCACCTGAAAAACATCGACCTCAAGGAGTATGTGATGGTCCTGTGCGATCCGGACCACCACCCCTGGTATCTGTCCCACTACGTCTTCTGGTTCGCCTCGTTCCTCACTTTCTCCTGGCCTCTCAGAGTCTTCACCGAGTACCACACGGCTTACGTCCACTATCGAGTCGAGAAGCTCTTCGGGAACGATTACGTCCCTGTGACGCCCTGTGACGATCGACCTTACTGGCGCCGGATCCCTCGAGTCAACACCATCGACAGCACGGAGCTGGAATGGCACATCCGGTCCAACCAGCAGCTGGTGCCCAGCTACTCCGAGGCCGGCCTGATAGACCTGGCCCAGCGCCCCTCCAATTTCAGCGGGATACGTCAGAACTGCGAGCGCTGCCACCGAGCCATCAGCTGCTCCTCGGTATTCTCCAGGAGCGCCGTGAGCATCTGTACCGGCGCCAGCTCCCGCATCCCCTTCAGCAGTAGTCGCTTCTCCTTAGCGCGACGCTACGGCTCCCAGCGCAGCTGCTTCTGGAGGAGCGGCAGCTTGGACGACCAGGAGAGTCCCAGTGAGAACACCCGCTGCCTGTCAGAGCGCCTCAACACAGACGACGAAGGACCCCCGGACTATGAGGACGCCCTTTGCTACCCGGTGCTGATCGTCCACTGCAGCGAGAACTGCCACAACCACAGGTCGTTCCACAGGAACGGCTCTTGTGTGGAGACTTCCTTATGACTATGCAGTGACTGACAGTCACGTTGGCCCAATAGGAACATCACAGATGTGAAAGGGCAGACTGTTGAATGTGTGATTCAAGCAATAAGGCAGAAGAATTAGCGCAGAGCAAAGTGGACGCAAATATCAAGTCTGCCTGGCTGACCACGAAATCCATGCAGAGGAGGACTGTTACACTGTACATGACCACAGCTGAAGGTGAAGCTGCAGTTACCTCACGGAATCTTTTTCAAAAGCCACGTAAAAAAAGAAATAAAAGAAATATATCTGCTTTTCAGCTTAATCTCAGTTGCAAAAAACAACAGAAATAATTGCCAAGTTCAGACTATTTATAAGCATTCCATCCTTTCAAAACAGAAGAAAATCATATACATGTCTCGCCTCTTCATTTCGCAGCGATACATCGGTCACTATGGCAACCTGCAGCCAATGTGACGGAGATCTGTGAAAGGATTCAGCAAGCGTAAAAATTGGAATTGTGTTTTGTTTGTGTCAGTCGTTTTCTGAATTTACTGAAATATCATTTGACAACAGCAAAAAAAATTGAATAGTTGGTGTTGGTTTAGTGATGTAATGAGAGTGAAATCATTGTGGTGGTGTCTTGAATGAGGAAACGGACTGATGGCGGATGCTGGTGCTACATGTTTACACTACAGAGCAGTTTAGATGCACAATTGAGTTCATTACTTTGGACTGAGCCTAATGTGTCACTTCTGTTACCTGTAAAAGCGTTTCAGACCTAGCACTGAGTGTCCTTTAAAACAAAAACGACTATAAAGCCTGGATGCTTTATGCTACATTTGTTTGCACATTGTTTTTACTTTTTTCATGACCAATAACTGCCACATATCAACATGTGTCTTATTGTGATGAGACGTATTTCTTTCTACATTTCTTTCCGATGCAGGAGGCTAATATGGGATTGAGAAGATAAGAGCCTGTGTGTAGACAAAGCCAGATCATTAAATCCATGCACATATTCTTTTTCTCGTTTTTCCAGGCAGTTTATGCAAGGATGTACTGTAAATACATTTTTGGTTATATGTGAACATGATGCAAGGTTAATGATAATTTTATATCATCTCAATTACTGTACATGAATAAACCCTTGTAGTTTCAATAATAAAGTGACACTAGTATTATGCACTTGAGGTGACACTTTTATTGCAGTGACCATGAATGCTAATGTAAATTCCCTCATAATATTAACATGTGCTAGATGGGGTATTGTACATTCACAAGAATGTACCCGACGAGGAATGAAAAGAGCACTCAAAACTTCCAGTAAAATACTTAAAAATGTTCTTCTTGGAGGAAAAATTGTATGAATATCTTAAATGAAATGTACTCAAAGTTATGCTGGAAAAACAAATATTGCAATAAATGTATGTTTAAATTAAAACGCGATGTTGGACTAGATCCCTAGAGCTGATTGATTTACATATCAATTCATTTAATTTCTGTTGAAAATTCAGTTATATTAATGGACTTTACACCACATGTATTAGGATGCACTACTGCTGTGATACTGCACGCATTATTTTTTTGGATCGTTTTTGTACTACAATTTGATACTTGTCGTACAGCATTCACGTAGCTTTAGTTGAATTGAAATACATTGAATTTTACTAAAGTGAATTGTTTTTTTTAAGACATTTATTTTTATTTTCTTGATGCCTCCTTATCTCTAACAGTACCATTCGGTTTCCTTAAAAGCAGTTCGCATCCTCTACGGCAGGTGGCAGCACCGCTGTATTTCTGTGTACAAAGTGACCCTCGGGACAGAGTGTGAGGAAGAGCTCACCCAAAGAACATCTAATCACATAAGTGGATTTGCTCATGCGTTGATTGCAATATTATCACACTGCAGTAGTTTCATCATAACACCAAGAAGTCAATCATCACTGATTCAGTAGCAGCCTTAAATATTAAAATAGTTACCGAGATCTAGTGATAAACGTAATCACAGAATATGGGAAATGTGCAGGGACACGGTTTTGTGTTGTGATGGTTTGGACCCCAACACACCTGGGGATTTTAAGGAAAGTCAGGGCAGGCAACGTGGCAAAAGAAGCATTTAAGAGGAGCACTGTTTAAATTAAATGATCAAAGTCCGAGGACAGGAGCATTGTGTGGGGGGGAAGCCAACGAACATTGGAAAGAGGGTCAACGGAAGGAACAGAAAGTTGCAGGTAGCATTTACAAGGATCAGGATCGCTGACAGTAACTTAAACCAAACCTCTACACATGTGGGGAAACATCCAACTGTGCTATGCGAGTATTGTCAAGGACCAGAGACAGCAAGACATGCAAATTATGTAGCGGGTTCAGGTGGGAGGAAAGACGTTTTAACATTTAAAAAAAAAATCTCTATGGGGTCTATTAAAAACGGATTTAATGAGAAACCTGGGAGAACCGGAAGGTGGCAGTAATGCAACTTAACAGATGCCAACTGGCATCAACTCCACAGAAGAAGAAGAGACAGGCGACGTCAAATTAGCCATGCGGGGTTACTCAATAGGTGAGCGATCTACCACTTTGTCTTATATGACATAAAATCATTAAATTCATACCATGAAAATATGACCAATGTGCCAAAATTGCCTGTGTACGGTTAGTTGCTAATTAAGTCGTGCATTGTACCAGAACCTTCACCGACTGTTGAGAAGTTTAGCTAGCTGTGCACCCTGTATTCAAGGATCCCTTTAACCTCTGTCAAGCACAGGGAGCATTTTATTGACCTATGGAAAATGTAGGAAAATGATGTACACACGCAACGGGCATATTTACACCCTTGTTAATATCCATTTGTTGCCAGGGAAGTTGGGATGGATGTGAAACAATCACATTGGAAATCCTCCAATTATTTTCTTATGCAATGCATGCATTTCCACATTTATTAATCAAACATGCTGCTAAATGTCTGGTCTGAATGGCACAATCGGTACGTACACAGGAAATAATGACGGTCTTTTATTTTGAAGGTGCACAGAAACTTTTTCTCAGATGTATTTGTCTCCCAATCCGATATAACCAGACGCCACATTCCTCTAAAAGTATGGACGTTGCATTGTCAAAAGGGATTTTAAGTCATAATATTAATCGTTAAATGAAATGAACAAAGCACTTTATGTCTCTATCTTGCTCAAGTGTCAACATAAATGCTGAATTTGCAGTTACTGGCTGGAGCACCAGTATGAAGAGGCTGGTGGTGCACGCACTCGCCATGAGGCAGCTGGGAAGGTTGAATCCCCACCACATCATCGCTACGGGATACGGACCTTGGCAGACCGAATGGTGCCCCAGAGCCATCCACGTACGGCAGCTGTGGGGCTGCGCAGCGATCCCAGCACTCGGCTCTCACAGACCTGCTCCTTGTGGCAGAGACTCGGCGGGGGCTTGGCCTCTCCATCATCTGAGGTTTAAAAGCAACAAGAAGAAAGGTTCGGCTAAGACAACAAGTGAGGAAGACGAGGAGGACGATGAAGTGCATCCGGAGGACAGTGACTACGAGGACGATGCGGATGAGAACTCAAACCTCCCTAAAGACTATAAGGATATTGAGAAGAACGTGCAGTCTTTTCGCTATGACGTCATCATGAAAGCTGGCCTGGACTTGGCGCGCAAGTAAGTTCGCCTGATCCAAACCACATTATTGTTTGCCAGGTATCGCATGTAAGACCAAAGCTTTGTAGCGATGGCCCTGTTTCAAAGAAGCTTCTTGTCTCGCGGCAGTAAGATCGAGGACGCCTTCTATGACAACAAACTCCGGCTAAACGGACAAAGACTTATCAAAAAAAGCAAAACCGTAAGTGTCGGCGCCAGAACTCCACCTCCTCGCTGTGTCCACTTTATAGACCTAATTTCTTTTGTTTGACTTTACTCAGGTGAAAGTAGGGGACACTTTAGACCTGGTGCTGTCAGAGAACCGTGAAAACAACACCGTCGCCCTCATGAGAGTCGCCCCCCGCAGGGTGTTTGGTGAGACGACGTCCACGGAGAAATACAGGGTTGTCCTGAGGCGATGGAAGTACATAGAGCTGCCCAAGGACGAGGCCTTCAAGTCATGAACGCTAGCAGGGCGCTTTTGGCCATTATGGACCGTAAAGACGACACCTGCAGATGGAGGCGTGGCCTCCGTCACCGAAGGTGGATCTTGGATTATGATTTCAAGGTTACCGCCACATTGGTTGTAGACATACAAGAATGAAATTGTGAAAAAGGTGTTGAAGGATTGTTTTTTTTTAACCCCACCACCCCGACTTACCCAATAAATGCTGCATGTGAGGATCCAATAGTGGGAAATCTTTTCCTGATGACTGGGCTGATCAAAAGCACATGACGTATTCTGGCAAGGATGAGGTTTCATCTGAAGCATTAACTGCTGGATCAGTCCTCGTATTTAACTACCGTAATTTCCGGACTATAAGCCGCTACTTTTTTTCCTACACTTTAAACACTGCGGCTTATTCTACGGTGCGGCTTATTTATGTTACGTGGTGCACTATCACAACTATTGTGAATCAGTCATTTTTACTAACCCTCATCAACATGGAAACTACTAGAAGAAAAGCATATGATGCGACTTTTAAGTTAAAAACGATCACTCTGGCGGTTGAAGAAGGAAATCGAGTGTAATCTTGGCATACATTACGGTAATCAATGGCGAGAAGGTGGAGACGGCCGCCTGAAGAACTGATCCAAAGCAAAAAGACGACAAAAGCTTTTAGACGTAAACATCACAGGTGGCCCGAGCTTGAAAACTTTCTGGAAGACTGGGTCAACACACAGAGAACAGGCAGCCACGGTGTTTCCGCTGTACAAATCAGACAGAAGGCAAAAGCAATCGCCAAAGCCATGAAAATAGAAGATTTTAGAGGTGGGCCATCGGGGAGTTTTAGATTGTTCATTGCTTGAGTAAAAAAGCATAAACAACGTAATTTGTGTGTAGCTGATACAAAGGTGTATTTCAAGGTAGCTGCATTACAGACACCGTTTGAAAAAAAAGCATTTACCGGTAGAATATATTTGTTTATGTTGCTAAGCGGATTAAATTAAAAGAAAAGATAAAAAATCCTGATGTGATGAAAATTGGATTTAAGGTCTCTGTATAAACATACAAGTGAAAGAGTGGCTGTTGTTTCTTACCTGTCTGTCACTCGTCAGTGACTCGTCCCTTACGGTAATAAAAACATATACCGGTACTGAATGTTTTCGATCAAATTTTTCATATTACTACGTGGGATACATGCGGTCTAAAATCCGGTGCAGCTTGTATAAGTACAAAATTGATTTTCTTTCTAAAATTAGATTATGGGGCTTATAATCAGGTGCGCTCTGTAGTCCGGAAATTGCGGTACTCTGTTTTTTCTCACATCATTTTATTGAGGTCGATTTACCGAATGGTTCATACGAATAAAGTTCTGTCTAAGCTGTTTGGTGCTGCCAAACTTGTGAGCGACTTACTGTTAAAAGGCTCTTTTTGCAGATATGAAATGACAGCAGGGACAGTGGTAAAAGCCCAATTGTTATCATGATTTTTATTAGAAATAGTTTATCATGATCCGTAGTCATGTTAAATTGTCTTTACAATATAAACTTCTATAAGAAGGCTTAACATAAGCACATTATTATTAAAACAGTGGCGACACAATGCTACATCATTAACTGCAATGGGAAACTCTCAAATAACTGATTTCATTTTTCCATAGCATGGGTGCGGTCAATGCTAACAGCTACTGTCGTGGTTATTGTTTTTAAGGCTACTACATTTAAGAACAAAGTGTTAGATAAGCTATGACAGTCTGATAAATAGAAGCAGTTTCACCCTATCCAATATTAGAACTACAGCTCCAACTATTATTGCTGTAGTCAAAAGTTAAAATAGAACTAGATATTACCGAAGACACTCAAAAACAGCTCCGTTTCCTTTGACGTTGGACAGCTTGTAAAGGTTTCAGCTTATATACTGTGCAATCATTTTATGAAAAGTGTTTCCTAAGTGAGACGTACTGAATCTACGACACAGTGCTCGACCTTTTGGCCTTCTTAAGAATGTCGCACTTCTTGCGATTTGGCCGCCTGCAGCGTTCGTCGATGCTCGGTACGCATTCGTAGTGCCACACCTCTTCTATCTTATCCACAGGATACACCGCCTCCACGTAGTGACGTATCAGTCGCAGCCGCACGGGGTCCAGCTGCTTCTTGTTGCAGGCGCCCGAATGGTTGTACTGCAGGCGCAGGTTCTCCTGCGTGAAGAGTTCGGGGAAGAGGCGCACCAGCAGCCGCGCGGCAAAGTTCCCCACGGAGAGGCTCTGCTGGACGATCTCCCGCACCTCGCTGTCCGAGAGCAGGTAGACGGAAGGGACGGGGAATTCGGGCGTGGACACCGTCAGCTCGTCCAGGGGGATCTTGCAAAAGTCTTTGCTGCTCTTCTCCGGTGGTAAAGAGGGAATCTCGGCTTCTTCTCTCACGCCGTCTGGATGCAGCGGGTTCAGGAGGAAGTCCTGTTCCGAGTCTTGGCCGAACACTCGGCGTTGTTGCGTGTAAGACCTCCGCTGCTCCGTCTCCCGTCTCCGGCACCTTTCGTCCAGTTTGCCGACAAATTCCACCATCCACACTCGGTCGTTGGTGGCCTGTGGGTAAACCAGCTGAACGTAATGGCGGATCAGGTTCACCCGAACGGGGTCCAGCTGTTTTTTACCAAGAGAACCGCTGCAGTTGTACTGCTTCCGCGTGTTCTCGTGCGTAAAGAGCTCCGGGAACATTAGCACCAGCAGCCGGGATGCAAAATTCCCGATAGATAAGCTACATTCATAGATATTCTTCAGCTGCTCCCTGGACAAAATGTACTCTTGAGGGACACCGAAGTCCGGAAGAGGAATCTCCAGATTGTCAAAGTCCATAGGTGTGAGGAGAGACTTTTTCGACTTGCGGCTAGGTCTCTCGTAGTCTCCCACTTCTGGAACCGTCATAACGCAAACGTCCTCTGGAAGGTTGACCAGGTCGTAGCTCTCCTCGTTATTGTTATCGGGTTCACTCCCGTTCCCGTTACTGTGAGCGCCCTCCAGCGCGTCCTCCATGTGCTGAATGCATATTTGAAGCCAGCTGTCTTCAGGCACGTCGGGGAAATTAGCTTCCATGTACTTTCTTATTATTTCCATCTTTTCAGAGTCCAAGATTAGCTGCCCCACGCTGCCGAAACTGCTGGAGCCTTCCGGCATTTTCCCTTCTTCGAAAACCTCGGGGAAGAGACGGTGCGTCAGGAAAACAACAAAGTCCTCGGGGGACGAGAACTCGTCCAGCTCCTCCGTGGCTTGCGTATTGAACGGGAGGTCTGGCGGCGTGCTCTGCTGGTGACCCACAGAGATTTGCTCCTCCTGCCCCTGCTCGTTAATAAAGTGATACGTTTGCGGAGCCTCCGCCTTTATCCCCGCGCTCGCGGCCGCCTGCTTCCTGAGCATGCGAGCGCTCTCCATATCCCTCTGAGCCCAGAAGCGGTTAAATAAGTCATTGATCTGAAGGAGGCATTCTTCCTGCCAAACGTCGTTGTTCTTGACCGGAGGGTAGCAGACCTCCACGTAGTTCCGGATTAGCTGTAGATGTAGAGACTCGAGCGTTCTCTTGCTAGCCATGCACTCATGAGAACACTCCCGGGCTTTGAACAGCTCAGGAAAGAGATGCACGAGAAGGCGGCAGCCCAGTTCCCCGGCGCTCGACGTTTGCTCCTTCAGCTGATTCAGCTCATCGCTCGTTAGCAGGTATTCAGGAGGAGGCTGGAAATCGGTCACCAAGTCGACCGGTTTGATCTGCTTCTTTATTCGCATGACCTCCAGCGTTAACAAGTCCACTTTGCTGTGCAACTGCGTCATGCTGGAATTGAGCGTGTTGAGGATGAGAAACATTTTCTCAATCAGCGGATAAAGGCTGGAGTCTTGTGACGAAGACGGACCCAACGTGTCCACCAGGGAGAAGTTGTCCCACGCACCATTATCCACCGAACTTTGGAGCTTGGATGAGTAGATGCCACTGTAGTTGAACTCACTGCCGCCGTGACCGGCTTGCTGCTCCAAATTAGGCGTGTTTCTCTTGTCTGAGATCCGGTGGGAGATGCTGAAAAGAGGCTTTCTGTACGAGACTCTGGACTTTTGTTGGACGCAGTCCCTCTTTTCTCCAGTTGTGGTGAGACACAGCGGCTCGTGCCTGCTGTCCTCTTCTACCAGGAGCCGTCTCATCTGGACAAAACACAAATAACGTTAATTATCCCTCAAATTACACAGTAAAAAACCTAAATGATCCACCTCAGGAAACAAAGCCTTATAACCAGGTACTTTAATCAGTTTCTACACGTCTTTGCATGCTGATATTTTATGAAATCAAAATCAAAAAACCACAAGACGTGTCTTACCTCACCAGAAACCTTGACTCTCTTGCTGCAGGTGGATTTGTTTGTCTGGGGGCCAATCTCTGAGCATGATCGCTTGCCAGTCTCAGAGGCTCCGGGGGATCCTCCTCCAAATCCTTCATCTGGCTTACAAATAGCCAAGTCTTCTGGCTCCTCTTTAAAATCCTGGACATCTTTGTGTTCTAAAAAAAAACAAAACAAAAGAAATTCCTCCTGTAGATGTTTGCCTTTGCTTTGTGTAGTAACACACACAAATCATAATTATCGTATCATAGTTTCAGCACTGACTTCCTTATTAAATTCCTCAACATAAAGTATGCATGTAACCAATATCTTAAAGAATAGTATGCAAATGGATACAAATAGACCTTCTTTAAAAAACCAATTTAGCTGTGTTTCTCTTTGCTGATCACCTTAGAATCAAAGAACTGATCTCCATTTACTATCTGTAGCTCTTTTAGATGCACAAAGATTCAGTATGTTGCACAAGTTACCTTTCTCAAGCATTGCTTCATTTGGAACAGCTCCATGCTCACTTGAATTCATAGCCTACAGATAATAGAGCAAAAACACTGTCACGTAACTTGTGTTTACCCGAATATCACTTAAATCATGTTTACTGCAGTGTCCAATATTAGTGTATGAAGTGATAGTTGGGTGTTATGGACGGTATGACACTACTTTGACAAACAGCAAGATCTTCTGCTTGGGGATAATTAATCAAGACAGTATGACCTAAAGATCCATTTATAAAAAGCACCTGAAATTGTGATTATTGCACGAATAAAGTACTTTGTGTTGTGCTAATGACTCCCCAGAACATCCCACAGTGCGCTAAGTTGCGTCTTAGCTCTCTTCCAGTGTTCATTAAGCTACTTCCTCATTCTTCCTCCAAGAAACACCAACAAGAACCTCTTAACATCGGGGCTCCCTGCAGCTTTATCACACAATCGTTGGACACAGTCCTTTTCTTAGTTATTAAAGCGTTATGTTGCTGTAGCACCGCAACGTTTCGGTGAGTGAATTTTAATGACGCGGCGATGTTTGCGTGCCGTGGACGCGTCGCCGCACTGCCCAGAATAAGCCTTAAATGACCGTGACCGTCGGTGGGAGCTCACCTTCACGGGTCTAAACAATCGTTCGGGATTGTTACCGACGTGCTGGACATGTCTGCAGACTGTCACCGGGCTTTATCTTTACCAAAATGTTCTTCTTGTTGTTGATGTTTTTTTCCCTAGCAGGCTTCTGTTTTCTCGCGTGACGTGACGCTGCGCGCGCCTGTTGTGTCACTTCCGCACAGCTGTGGGCTAAACAAAAAAAAAAAATCTAAATAAATTCCACACAACACAAAAATATAGAAAACGAAAAGAAAACAACACATAGATCCTGAAATCCAGAATTTGTCATGCAGGAAATGCTACAACAACCGGAAACACTTACTGCATCCGGTCTCGTTTGGAGTTGAACATACTTGCAGGAATTTATGACTGTGTGTATTTATTTGACGGCCATTATAATTTTTCACAGGTAACATTTATTAAAATTTCTATGCTATTTAAATTGTACTGTATATCCGTGAACACCCGACGTCCGGACATACCGCTATCCTCAAGAGATTTGCGTATTGTGTGTTATGTCCTGAACAAATTGCTTTATGCAAATTGCTTTATTTTATTATTGTGGAAAGACCACACAAACACACACACACAAACACACACACACACACACACACACACACACACACACACACACACACACACACACACACACACACTCTAAGTTGTTGGTAGCAGTGACAGCGATTATTTGTGCTATACTGCCTTCTAGTGGATACTGAATGTATTGTCAAGAGGAGTCTTGTCATGTTCGATTTGGAATCTTTTTGAGGCTTGAATTCCATCCATCTCGTATTTAATTTTGGAAAATTTAAAACTTTTTGAGAAATGTTTTAAAAGTTAAAAAATGCAGACTGTTAAGGATGCATTATTAAACTTTTTACACACAAAAACTTTTCCCTACAAGTTTCCATTCTTTTTACAAGACTCACAGATACATTGGAAGATAGATTACTGTGAATTTAACTTGATTAGGAAGATAGCTTGTCCATATGATTGCAGCAGGGTGAAATTTTAATTTGAAATAAGTGGCCCTTCAGCCAACGTAAGGGAATGAATAGGCTTTCTCTGGAGACTTCTGTCACAGATGAAGCACAATTCTATCTTAGTCTGACTATTTCATGCACACGCAAGCACTCAATGTTCTGTTCCCAGCCACAAATATCATGACACAAAGATGATATAACAGGGCAGCGTGTGGCTGGTGTGGTTCTCATTACTGGACTAATGAGCTGTCTCCATGGCAGTCTGATCTGTCAGCCAATGAAGCGAGCAGGGCCCGTGCAGGGGGAAGCACGGCCCAGGGTCAGCCAGGTGACCACTTGCTACGAGAGGCCGCCACGCGGCACTTAACACCAGGAGAGCTCGTTAAATTGCCATTTCCGGACAATATGCTCGCCGGCGTGGAGGAGCCCAATCATCCTTACACTGTTTCCACCACAGCAGAATGACTTTCATCCATCAATGTCACATATATATTAGCAGGTGTTTACAGATGGGTCATTCAGAAGAAGGCAAATGAAATCGCTAATGTCTCTCTGCAGTCATCATGCATATTGAAGCATTCCTAATAGGCTGACAGGCTGCAGAGGGATCCATCCCAGCGTGAACTGGACAGGCAGGCAGGAACCGGATGGCCAGACACGGGGTAATAAAAGCAAACTTGGTGGTGTGTTCGTATTTGTACGCGTTTTAGTTTATTCACGGTGCACCCCACAGGTCACATGCACGTCACACTGGCAACTTTTACAGATTTTGCATGTTGTTTTCATGAGTGGCTGAACGCCATAGCAGCGATAAGCAGGTTGGAACGTTGTCGTGCCCTCACTGCACATGTGAGGAAGGTTCCTTGCCAACAAAGCTGCGCGCAAAACTCAAATTTAATCGGAAGAAAGAGAATAAAGTAATTATTTTATAACTTGATACAGACGCTTCATTCATGTCTCCATATTGGGTTGGCAGGAAGTCCCTCTCTTCCTTTTCTACTGTGTATTGTTATTTGTCACTGAAGCATTGCGTGTTTATAGTACTGTAGTCATCAAGTCCTTTATATTACTCATCAAGCATGATAAAAGTCTATGATAATGCATATGCAAAAGTTACAATTTGGAACCTCTATGTTCTTGTTTTTGTTTAACAGCCATCCGAGTGTTCCAGTCTTTTCCCCCGCTTAACTTTCGAAGCACGTGCACGTGTTATTAACAGAACATCAGTTCTGACCAAGCCCAAAGACCTGCGTGGAACAGAATCTCTCACGTGCTGCTGTAATTACGTCATCTTTTATTACCCAGTGGAATATTTTGAGTTGCTGGCTCGGTTTTGCAGCTATACTGGAGACTCCAAGTATCGACATTAAGCAGAGGGAGATTCGTGCTGGTCTTCCACATTCTGCTCTTTGTTTGTTGGCCAAGTAACGGGATAGCAAAATTATTCATGCTGGCAGAAACAATGTCATTCAGGGAACAAGAAGGCTACAATTTCAGTTCTACATTAAACAGTTAACTTGATCACATTAGGAAATCTTGTTCTTGAAGTGGAAACTAGAAGCAGCTTGATTTCTGCGCAATTGTTCCATTGCTGAGGCAGAAAGTTGCAATTAAACCCCCATTTTGTCTTTCTGGCTGTTGCTCCGGCCTCCTTCCCTGTTTTGTCCTTTTAACTTTCCATGTAAGTTTGCTCATGTTTGCTCAGAGCGAGGATTAATATTTCATGAGAGGCCTGGGGCCATCTCTGGCACACGCTGTATCCTCACTGGGCCCAGGAATCCCCAATGAGGACAAACCAGACCAGGAGAAGAAGTGGAGACGAGACCCCCCAGATGAGAACTTACATTTCTTCCCAGGTGTTATTGCGACATTACAAGTTAGTGATAATTAGACTCGTACTGATGGCGTAAAAGAGAACATTTAGATTCCATGTAGATAGGTGGACCTTAGCTGGAACCAAGAACCTTTCTCCTTAGAACATCCACTACTCAATATACTGTATGTAAGGAATAATTATTCAAACACTGCCACCTGCTGGTCAATCCTAATATGAGCGAATGCTCCTGGCTATCTGTCCTTGTGATGTTACCTGTGCTGTCCTTCAGGTGCTGTGCAGATGTGTAAGGCAGCCAGTGGTGCTCCGCTTTCACACCTTCGGCTGTCCCACAACTACACGCCACCCTCCACATGCAGCGACCGGGGAAACCACAGGCCAACGAGCTGGCGCCAGCCTGCGCGACTCAGAGTGGGACACCCAGCCTGATCAATACCTCTGCATTTCCTGTCCATTTGCTCAGGTCTCTTCATTAATAATTACTGCTTGGCGGAGCTTCAATGAGCTGGTTGCCAGGGCCAAGGGGAGAGCCGGTGTGACCTTTCCCCACGCCTGGGCTGAGTTGGATCGCTTACAGCAACACGGGGACAGACGTGACAAGACAACGTTGGTGACACGACTCCCTTCTCTGCTGTGCGGACAGCAAGGCGATTTTGATGTTTCCAGCTGTGTTCACCAGTAAAAACGAGCCTGAAGATGGCATTTAATTTGGCAAACAGCAGCCACATCCGGTAGCGATGATTCCAGCATGTGAGGTGTAGAATAATGAGCTGGGTGATTGTAAAAACCAGACATTTTTGTCCCTTAAGTGCTGCTCTGTGAGTCATTTACCTTTTATGACACACTTTACAGATGACAGTTCCTCAAAGCATCCAAACGATGCTCTGTCTGGGACACACTTTTGCCGATAAGCTTATCAATAGCTGTTCCCCACCTGGGAGGTGAAGGGCACATACAGTACAAAAATCAACAGAAAAAATGATCAATTTTCCCCCGATTCCTTTTATTATTGAGGCACATTTGTGAGACTGTTTTCCCGATCCACAGCTGTCTTCACCCTGGTTCATAAGAAGTTCATTGGCGGGTCGGATCTCCTCTCATTCAACGGGTGCTCAGAAGAAGTCGAGGGAGAGTCCAGGTCAAAATTTGGTGATGGCGGAAGCGATGTTCTCCAGGGCGGATCGCGCCTCGGAGGAGGAGAAAACCTGGATAGCCTCCAGAGCCTTGTTGCTATGGTAACAGCACAGGTCCACAGCTGCGCTCACACCTTTCTCTGACTTAACCGCTGTCAAAAGCTGCACAAAGATGGAAGCACATGTTAGTTTCTAATGTTAGCGTCAGTCAGACTACCTGGCTGTCAGCACAAATCATTACAACCAAAAAGAGGAGGCCCACTTTAAAAAGTGATGTTAAAAAGTAAAAAAAATGTAATTAAAACCAAGTGCCCCAGGTACAGGTATTTCAAGCTCATCACAAGGAGTCAGATTTAAATAATGGCAGGAAAATTCTGATCCATCATTCCAACACTGGGGTGGGAGGGGGGTGCACAGACAGGTTTGGCTATACTAAACTGTCTGATCAAAGAAAATAGACATTTTTTATTATTTTACTAAGGCTGAATAATTAGCTGCTATTTAAAAGAAATGTTAATCCCAATAAAAGCACATTTTGTGTTGAGTGGAATGTTGCCCAGCCAGCAGCTTAACCTGAAGAGTAAAGTGAATTTGGGTGCTTCCTTGTGCTTCCCTGCCGCTGTATTCTGACATCTTTTTGCTGGGGGCGTTTTTACCTCATGAATTCTGCTGCCGAAAATCCCCCTAGGCCTTCCTCTAAAAAACCGACAGGTATTCTTGACAGGGCTTCGCCTGCTTCTTCCCTTTAGAAAGGTGCTCCTGATCTCCTACAGCTCTACCACCCTGATGTGCTGCATAAGTGCTGCCTTAGTTTTGTTGCCTTTCTGTTGATTCTCCTCCGTTAATTAAGCTGAAAAGTTTGACAGCCACTGAAGTGTTGGGTTCACACCGCTTCAAAATGTCTGTGTGTTTTTATTTTCATTAATATCCATATACAGCACAGCCCACAGCACTCCCGTCTACAATCACGTGCATTTGGTTCATTATTTGTCACCAAAGCTCCATTGCTGATAGCTCTGGCTCCGTGGGGATCACATGCTGCCTCGCACGCACGCGCACCATTTTAAAAATATACTCTTGATAACAAAATGGTGATGATGCATTCTTAATAAAAAAAAACAAACAGATTTTTGAGTCAGTTAAGCAGTTTCTTTTTCCAGGAGCTGATGGTCATTGACCTCCCCAAAATTTCAAACCCGCACCTCTGCTCGACTTTAAGCTTCTGCCCATGAGCCTGTGATTGCTCACAATCCCAGTGTCTCACAGCCTCTGTGTCTCCTCCACAAATAGGCCCTGGTAACTTATCCATCCTGCTCTGGTTTCAGAAGGGATCCAGTCCCCCCCCTACCCCAACAGTACCTCTCCTGTGTAGCTTCAGGCTCACTTTCCTTCACTCTGACTTTGGAAAACTCGTTACCAACTCTGGCAAAGATTACACACACTTCCTGTGTGCCTATGTCCTGTTAGCTGGTGTGTGAACAAGCAAATAGGAGTAAACAGAAAAACGGGATCTGTCCTATTTATGTTCTGGTGTGACTGAGGATGCTGTATAGAGAAAGGAAATAACTTTCCTTTTTGACTTACTTTTGAGTAATCCAGCTGGTTTCTTGGTGTTGTTGCCTTGAAGACAGAGAGGAATCAGTGAATGGGACCGGCAAGTCTGCGGAATGACTGAAACCACGTAAGTACCTGTTGCAGCTGTTGATGCCATCGGTCCTCGCCGATAATTTGGCGGTGAAACACCACAGGAGCAGAAAACAAACTGAACGCTACTGGTTCCCCCATGCTGCTCTTCACAAAAGGCCGCAGGTCAGAGTTCAGCTACAGGGGGACAAATGCATTTTTCGCTAAAAACATCAATCAGGCCGAGATTCACCTTTGAAGGAAGTCGGAACAACCCGTGTGATGAACACATCGGCGTGCTTTCAGCCTCCCCGCCCTCACAGCCCTCGCGTTAATGAGTAACACAGTTAGTTAACACACACAGCCAGTCTGACGAGGGCGCCCCGGTTGTGTTCGCCCCACGCTGTGACTTCCTGCCATCGCTGAGGTCTTCAGACGAGCTCAGCGCTTCACGGCAGGAACGCGAAGAAGAGTGAGAGCTGACTCAGCCTGAGAATTGATTTTTTTTGAAAAATTCGTACTCAAATCAAGCGCCACTCACTCAGGAGGGGAGCGAAGGGTTTGATCCTGCGACTGCTCGAATCAGTTAAAGTCCACAGAAAAGGCAATAAATTTGGATTCAGGCAGGTTATGACACTATATTTGCCTTTGTTGTAATCAGCCGAAAGGGGTTGAGGTGGTTTCATCCAAAGAAGGAGGAGACCTAAATTATCCGTCTAGCTTTCCAAAAGGACGGCGGTCTGATGGTGCCAACCCAGCGCAAGTGGCCGTAAATCATGTTAACACGCGTGGACCTAAGAATTCTGCGGCCCACCGCCAGAAACTCGGTATGAAAGTTGATCGGCACGTTTGACCTTGCTGCTATAAAGGTCAGAACCCTGAATTCTGCACTGTTATTCATATGTATAACACAACCACTTTATCCATATCTGGACACTCTGGACTGATAATGGACTCACCTTGTGGCCCAGTGACAAGTGCTTGCCGTATTTATACGCCAAACTTTGGGACTCCTTATCGTGTTTAGCGAGCTCAAGTGCAGCTTGACAGCTCTTGGCCATCAGTGCCCCATGTGACAGGAAGGCCTGCTCCTCCCACGTCGCCATGTCGACAGCTTGGTGAAGGCTATTCTAATGTAGAATGAAGAGGGGAGAGCTTTCATTGTCCTACAATGTCAAACTGCTGAGAAAAGTCAGGAAAGATTCCAATTCCATTAAAAAAATTAAACAGAAAGAAAAATTAAAATCAATATAGGACAATGTGATTGTACCCTTAGCAAAGCTGAGCCAAAGCTCTATTCAGATGCTTCTAATCTTTTCAGATCTGATCCAAAAATGTACATAAATATCTTGACTGGGGAACATTTAACAGGGAATCTTCAAATATTTCAACCAAGTACAGCAGCTGCTGACATGTAGAGGAGTTATTCACTCATAAGAGGGGCTCCAAAGGCACATAGTTGTTTTAGATTTGATCTTCTTACACTTAATAATCAAAGCAGCTGACACTTTTTGACAACGTCTACGTAGAACAATAGAATCGGAGTCGATGCTTCACCTCGGAACTGTTGCAGTTCTCATAGTAGAGCCCCTGAACGACATCACCGATGGCACTGGAGATGAGTTCAACCACCTGCCAGGGAGAAAACAAAACCAGGAGACATTTTGGTTTAATCCCCAGGCCTAATATGTAAATCAAAGCTTCTAGCATAAGAACCAGCTTGTGTCGAGTTAAATTGTGGGTCTGATCTGCACAACAATCAACATGTCCATCAACAGCCGCCTGTCCTTTTGACACGTCCTTGGAATTCAGGCAATGAACCCATAACCTCCAACCTTATTATAAACCACTCCGGAGAATGGCATCAATTAAACCCTTTTAGATGTGAAAGCTGAATGGTTGATCAAACCGAATGCGCTACTCAGCTCGTCCATGACTTTACTAATGAAAATCGGTAATTTTCTCTTCTGGTTTCTGCTCGAGATCGGGGCGCTGTCGTCTGAGCAGCTGCTTGGGTGAATAAATCAGGAGCGTGATAGGGGTCTGAAACCAGGTGAACCGCCACAGACTCAGCTGCTCATTATCCAGCGGCGGGGGAGCCCATTTCACGAGGCAGATTCGGTCTGGTTTTAATTCATCATCACGGAGAGGTCCAGGAGATACGGACAGATCAGGTGTCTGCCTGAAGACTAAGGGCTGCCACAGAGCTGAAAACCTGAGCTGGTGTGATGTTCAGGGTTTTCAGTCACACTTTTGTCTCTATTAATCTTTATTTATTTAAATATTTGCCTGCAAAACGCCATTACTTCAGTGTGGGGATCATCTAAAGTGGACACGTTGAACCCTGCAGTTGCTCATTTCCTCTTACAGGGGGCACGCATGACTCCTTTTTATTTTCCATGAGAGTGACTCTGATCTCTTGAGCCACAAGAAAAAAAGGCGCGTGTTCTGAAAGTGGTTAAAGATCCCAGACCTGAGAAACAAGCGCAGCGGTTGCCTTTCCTGAGCTTATCTCACAGCCGCGCTGAACACCAGAAGAGAGGAGGTGATGCCCAAGCGGTTCAAATGAGGAAGCTCAAATTTAGAGCTCCTTCAAGCTCATCCCAGACATCTGCGGTCCGTCTGGAAACGCTGGTGATGTTGGCCTGGCCGTGTCCTCTGGGAAACTTGATCCATGAGGGGAAAATATTGAGGAAACCTGAGCTTCACCCGCAGACCTGGAAGGACAATGTGCCTACAGTATTACCAGATGTGGTGTCTCTGTCCGACACGGACAGGGGGGCTGGTTTTGTTGGGGGTCGGACGCTTTTTTTGGAAAGTATCAGATAAGCTCTCCCACTGCCCGCCTCCCTCTCCATTCCCAAATCCAGCCAGATCGTGTTTTGCCGACAGGTCTGCGAGGAGAGAGGAAACTGGATCTGCACGCTGAGATCACGTTACACTTTATACAAGCAGCGGCGCGGTTTTCCTCTCAAGGCCGCGGAGCACAATTTGATCACTCTTTTTTAAAAAAGCCACTCAAAAGTCTCATTGGAGTCATATGTTGATGTTGATGCCGCCTGCTTGCACTTTTTGCAATACGCCCCATTTCATCCCCGGGTTTTACGGGTTTACGGATTAGGTTGAATCATGGATATTAATAATTAGCCTGTAAAGCTTTACCCAATGTTTCCTTCTAGTGATAGAAAATAAATAAAAACACATGGATGACACCCTGTTAAGAGACAGTTGCTGTCGCATTGTGGGACAGATCCAGTATTTTTGGAGCAGGACCCTTTCCAGAGGCTAAAAAACCAACAGTGCTATGTACTGGTAGTTAATGTACAACTAATACGAATAAAAGACCGCAGAGGCAATTCTCTTAATATTAAAAGGATAGCTCCTCCGGATATTTCTGCTCATCTTTTAGAGGCCCACCACGTGTTATGGGAAGGCGTCTCCTGGTTGCCAGGGGCCACCCAAAGAAAAACCAGTCCAGCTGTGATGTAAAGGAAGTGTGGTATGTGGGAATGTGATAAGAACAAGCTGATGGTACCGTGTGGGGGGACATTGTGACTTGGTTGCACTCATGCAAACTAAAATTTGACAAAACTGAGTAGTGACAGCAGCTGTCAGGGCGGCTTTATGAGACGCTGTGGCTAATACGATCAGTGGCACAATTACAATGCCGACTGCCCTCGACGCCCAAACTAAAAGCATAATGGGGCGGAAATAGACGGAAAATATGCATTCGGTTATCATGAGTTACATAAACAGGAAAGAGACACATGTGGGGGACGGGGACACAGAGACACGGTACCTTAGTGTTATCTAGCTGAGCAAGTCCAGTGCACGCGTTGGCCAGCAGGAAATCGCCGCTCAGGACGGCCATTTTATTGCCAAACTGCATGTCCTTCAGTGGGCCGTCTGAAACTGTCCACTCCTTCAGATTGACTATTCCGCGGTGCACGAGGAAGGCCGTGTGGATCAGTTCTGTGATTTCTGCCAAGTTCCTCTGACTGAGACAGAAACAGAGCAGGATAGATTCATTTAGACAGAACAATCAGCACAAAAGGATGAGTGTCTCTTCATTTTTAAGTTATCACTAACACACAAACATGCACCTACACGTATCCTCGTACTTCTACCTTTGTGAGGACTTTGATAGGCATAATGCATTCCTCAGCTCCTTACCCTAACATCCCGACCCTGACCTAGGTCCCTAGATACCCTGACCTAACCCCTGGCCTTAAAACCAGGTCTTAATCCTCAAACCAGCCAAAATGTCCTCACTTCCCAACAATGTCCTTACTTTGCTAGAAAAATGCATTTACTAAGCACACACACACAAACACGCACAAATATTCAGCACTGTTTCAGTAAAACTAACCCCAACTCTTTAAATAATAAATCATCATGCATTATAAAACAGATTTCTATGTGCAAAACTGTAATATTTAAGAGAGCATGTAAGACAAAATTGGGTGTAAACCGGTGTGAAAGTCTGAGCGCTCGCATGTTGGAGATTGTTAAAGGAAAAAAAAGAAAAGAAAGAAATTAAACTTATCATTAAATATCATCAAATAACAGCCATTCTTGATTATGAGAGGAAAAGACATAAAAGTGATATTTGCATGAAGCTTTTCAGGGCAGCCTTGGGGAGGACATAATCAAATGTTGATTCAGCCGTTGGTGGGGGATAATTAAGCCCCTCTCCATATGGAAGGAGCTCGCCACGCTGCAACAGGAGGGATCCATCCAGACAGGGTTGGATGCGCTGATAGCCACTTACGACCTTCTTTCAGCCACTGTGAGAACCTGATGAGCCAGTCATCTCCAGCCCCTTCGCAGACACACACTCCAACACACACCCAGGCGTATGTATCTTGTAGCCAAGTAATTGCAGTGTTCGATGCCGGTGTGCGAAAGATGTGATTAAACCTCAATAATGTCATCTATTTCACCTCTCAATCACACCCATTGTCTGCTTGGTTTCTGCTCGCTGACACACAGCAACAACACAGCCCCGAACCAGAGTTAATAAGTTCAGGGTTTTTTTTTTTGTTTTTTTTCTTAAATAAAAAAAAAAAAAAGGAAACTGGCAGATTGGCAGTCATGTTCTCATGGTGCCCGAGGAATAATGGCGACACTTGACAGGTTTCATTGTTGCACGGCGGAGGAAGAAAGCCATGCTCAGGTAGCACAAATTACCATTTAAACTCTTATTTCCAAAGTGTCAAAGTCTGGGTTACTGTAGCTCTGCTCTAGAACAACAGGGTGTGACGGGTGCAGTTAGGACCCAAATGCAGCACTCTGGAAAGCTGGACCGTAGTAATGCCTTTTATTAACACACGGGCAAACAGGAACTCAGGCAGACAAGGAAACACAGGAAATAGTCCGTTCTTCAGGCTCTGGGCCCGCACAAAGTCTATGGGTTGCAGGCTCGGGGAGTGGGACGAGCAGCAGCAAAGTCAGGGCCGGGCGGAGAAGTCGAAACCAGGTGAGCAGACAGGAACCAGAGACGCTGAGGCAGAAGTCGTAGTCAGGGGCAGAAAGCAGGTAGGTTGTCCGGGGAACAGGCAAGGCAGGCAGAACGAAGACAGGCAGGGTCGGTAACGGGTAATCCGGCAGGGAAACAACGCTGGAAAGTCTCGCATGAAAGCAGAAGAACAATCTGGCACTGAGTGAGTGTGAGGCTGGAGAATATATACACTGGTAGGTGAGCTGATTGATGAGTGAGGGCAGGTGTGAGCAGGGCAGTGGAAAAGTACTGGGACAGGAGGGAACTGGGGAAAAGGGGCTGTGACACAGGGAGATTACCAGAACTGGATGTTCCTTTAAAATCTGTTAAAATAAGATGAGAAGAAACTTGTCCAAGGAGGCTTCAATGAGGCTTACAGCATGTAAGGGAGCGGCATGAATTTCTGGCTGTGAATTACATGTGATGACAGTCTCCTATCTCCTTCATGTCTTTGGGCAGAGTGGGAAGACAGAAGCCTTTTCTTATGAAGAAAGTCATACATTTTGTAGAATGACACGTGTCCATGGTGATGTTCTGGTCATAATTCCAAAAGATATCTTCCTAAAGACTGATGCACACAGGAGATTTCCTCAAAGTCAGCCTAATTTGGAGCACTTTCACAAAAAAAAACACAAACAAACAAAAAAAAAACAAATGTTCTGTCATCATTTCTCATGTTTTTGAGAATTGTAACAGGGTGTGTAGGCTTGATAGATCCACTCTAGACAGATATGATGAGTTATTTGATTGGCCAAAAATGCAGTTTACTGGTAAATGCTTCAAATATATACAACAAACACACGTACAGGTCAGGTGTTGCAAATCTGACGCACTTTATTAACCAACACTGCGATTACCCATCTGGCTTTGCTGGGATCAGCTTGGCGTGTGGCAGGCCAGTCACCTGTCCAACAACTCTAAAGCTATGGCACACAGGTGCGGCTGCGAGGAATAAAGCAAAAAAAAAAGAATAAAAAATGACTCCAACCTGGCTGAATAATTTCATTCTAAAACTGTAAATGCCACGTTTAACTCTGCAAGTTTGTGCTTCCTTCACATCAAATTAATCACAGTGGTGTATGCAGGGAAAATATATTTTTTTTGTCCAAATAATTACGGGCCTGACTGTATATACTCTGAAATTACTATCCATTATAAGTGCACAGAATTTTGAACAAAAGCCCAAATCATTCCAACCCCCCCGTGCATACGCGTCCCAACGTGCTGCCTCTAATCTAGCACTCCTGATCGAGCACTCCTGATCAGCCACAGCAGAGCTTGGGGAGGGGGAAAAAGAGGAGGGGGGAGAGAGACAAGGGGGCTGGTGTATAAATAGCTTTGGTGCCCAGTTGCATAGCAACCGATGCCATCTTGCAGAGTTGTTACACCCCTCACCACGCCCCTTGTCCCAACTGTTCTGTTTCATATTCCTCCTTCTACAGTCTGCGTCGCCATCAAACACAGTCTTTAGGATCCGAGCGTGTCCCTGGGTGATTTTAAAAGGTGCTCTGTCCATCAGAAGGACGCCACGTGTGCTCGCTGGGTCACATTTATCAGGGAGACGTGTGGCGCGTCTGTCCAACTGTCTGCTATCTGTCCGTCCGTCCATTTAGTGCATCATCAGTGTCAGGCATGAGAGTGGGAAACGCTTTACAAATGCTGCCTGTCAGGAGGGAGGAGACCATCCCCCAGAGGTTTCAATCACACCCCCCATAAAAAAACCACCCCCACCTCGAGTCCCGTCATCCTTCCATCAGAGGTCCTAATGAGCCCAGGAAAGGTGGGAGGATTGCTGATGGAGAGAGATGGTGCAAATGAGGTGATCAAGTCACGCAGTGTGTGTTTGGAGCATCCAGAATACAGAGGGAACGCGGCACGTTGGAGTCAGTGATCCAGTGCTGGCAACCCAAGGTGAGCGGTGTGAGGCCAGATGCTCGGGCCCGACCGACTGAACGAGAGCAGACTCAATTGTTTCCACAGGCTTCTGGATTCTTCCAGTTACCTCTAATATGAGGATGTTTCTGCACAGAAGCTGCCCTGCGCGCGTGCCTCGTGCCAGCCACAAGTAAGAAAGAAGCCTTTCAGACACGGGGTGGGCCGCCCTGCCAAACGGAGCACTCACTTCTGGTAACCATTTGGCATGCAGTCACATCCCACTGGTGCTCTGCATGCTGGGAGTGTGAGAAAGGCACTAAGGAGCTTGGGGTCCTCCCAGAAGCACAGCAATACATTAACACCACGTTTAACATTTAAATATGCATAAATACATTGGAGTTTGTAGTCTGATGCAGCTCTTTCAGGATCAATAATCACGTGAAAGTTTTGTGAGGGTGCTTTCAATGCTATAGGTTTGAGAAAAATTGAAAACTATGTTAAATGTCTGGAAATTCTTTTAACACCTTATTATTTATTTTTTTTAAATCAAGATAAATGGTGGCAGGACTGGGATAAAATGGTCAAAAAAGAAACACCCAAAAAATGTAATTAATACATTTTTAAAATTCAATACAGAATATGCACCTTTTGACAGACATGTACTGCAAATTAAATACTAAATTAAAATATGTGCTGAAGGGTCAATAAAGGGAGCTCCAGAGAAATCCTGACACCAATTGTTCTATACACTCTGCTGCTTCATTTTTGGGTCCAACTATTAAGATGCAAATGAATGCAAAGATCAAATCTACCAGTCACATTACATGTGTTGCATTAAGGGACCTGGTGGCTAATGTTATTAGATGTGAGATCCTGTGAGGGAAAAAAGTATTAAAAAGCCAGAGTCAGCAGGATTTGTAGGCACAGTGGATGTCTGCACAATAAATCACAAAAAATAGCCTATAATTTATTTTCCTCTGAACCAAAATAGTATTGGCAAACTGGCAGGTACTGCCCCTCTTTACCGGTGTCGTGTGACTCAAACGCTAATATTAATGTTAGCCTGCATTTAAATGCCGCTTAACTTATGTGTAGTTTTCAACCATCTAAAGAGATTCAGACTCACATTTCTACCTCTATTGCAGATGAAACACCGAAGAGACAGATAATGAAGACGGCGCCATATTGACCTCTAGGCTGCTACAAACAACTCCGTCAAAGATGGCACTTCTGAATCTGATGCACAGTCAAGTATTTGAAACTAGAAAGTGTCCCCCAAGGTCAGAACTGAGTTGAAACTGGTTCACTGAAGTCACCTTCAGAAAAGTTTTTAATTTTATGAAGTCAGAGCATTTACAACCTGGCTGCCTGTAGCCAAATAAACTCAAATCATCAACATTCTGAATTATGCCTTCAGTGCCCTACACATAACATCCCATTCACAAAATAGTACAATTGAACTTTTACAGGAATTGATATGGACAATAACTATGGAGGACACCATAAATTCCCCGATTAAGGGTTTTATTTCAATATTTTTCCATCAGTAGACATGTAAGTGGCACCATCTTTCTTGGTCTGCTGGCCATGCACATTTACAGCTCTGAAGAATGTCCCAAATGTTTACTGCTCACTGGTTTCAAGCAGGAAATACACGAGAGCGGAAGGCTGGAAGCCGTGAAAGAAGGATTTTCCTGGAACGCCATAAATCTCAAGAAGTGTTTTCATGAGCGTAATTTCCAGATTGTGTAGCATTTGAAGAAAACCACAAAGCCATAATGCGGTTTAACCAATTAGCTCCCTAGTTAGCATAAAAGCATATCCATTTTTCACTGCTTAACAGCAGGCTTTATGGGCATTTGCAGCAAAAAAAAGATTCATCAGCGCATCTTGCTGATGATGTTATGTGCACCATTTGAAGCTGTAAAGTCAAACAAGCAGAAATGTTCAGGAAGTGGAACAGATGTCGGGGAGTGGAGGAAAGCCAGTTGCTGCTTTAATCGACATCTGATGGATCTAGACTGTGATGCAGCACACACACACGCGTGCACGTGCACACGCATGGTCTTCATAAAGCCAGAGTGGGTCTATTTACCTTGGGTAGATGCCACTGACCATGTCCTGAGTGAGGAGGCCTGAAGCTGCGTGGCTCGGTCCGGCAGCTTTCGATAAAAGCAGCACGATCAGACCCCTCATCTGAAGGTTGTTCTTGCTGTCATAGACAAAGCCTCTGCAAAATACAAATCACACATTTAATTCAATTATTAGCACCATCTGGCACGAGACCTTTTCCTATTCTTCCCAAAAATTAATTGGCTTTTTGAGGGCCTAAATATGCTCAAGAACTTTGTAGGTGTACCAGGTCCAGTGGAAAAAATGATGAATTTATATGTATAGGTATAGCCCTACGGTTTCACCTACATACAATAAAGTTGGTGGGGTTATGTACCATTCAAAAGTGTATGAAATAGGCTCCCGGGGCATGCAGGTGAAACAGGAAGTTGGTCATTTTGACTGAAACCGCCAATTCGCTTGGACCAGTGTATTATTGTCAATGCTGGCCTCGTACTTGAAGAGACTCACCACTATGATTTGTTCATCTTTATTGTTCATCATTTGTTCAGATCATCCTTATATTTAAACTGAAAAATCGTGGGTGATGCTATATTACGAAGCCTTGAACATTTCATGAAAGGGTGTGGCAGTGTGGGCAAATTCTGATATATAGTCAGTGAAAGTAAATCCTTTAATTTTGGTCAAAGCCTTTGAATCGTCCACTCACCAGTCGGATGCCTGTGAACTAGGAGCAAAGAAAAGATCTGTCATTACACTATGGGTAAAATAAGATTTAGTCCATGGCCGGGAAAATTAAGTCTAATTGATTCACTAATGTTGCTTTTCAAGCCAAAATGCTACCTACAAATGTCTACATATCATGCAACCAATTCTATTTATTAAGACTATTTATTTATTGAAACTGTCTATATTAAAACAGTTTGAGTATCCGAACCAGTTTAGATATAGTCTCTTTTATAATGCCTGTGTTAGAAAACAAAATGTTCCACAATAAAATGCCCTCACTTCATCACTGATCAGAGTTTTGGTGTCTTGCTCTTGTCGAAGGGATGTCGAAATACTCGCCCTCTCTCCCGCACACACACACACACACGCGCGCGCGTGCACGCACAGGCAATGGAAGTTGCTGGCGTGGTGGGCAGATTAAATATCTTTTCCTGTCTCTGGGGAGTGTTTAGACAGAGCACCTCTAATCCTGTCCCTATGGGAGCCCCTTGTGCCATGAATCATGCTCTCGTTAAGGGCTCCGAGGCAGACAGGCAGTCACGCCCCCTTCTGCTCGATGCCCAGACACCAGCCCACCACTTCTACCCCCATCTTCTCTGACCCACCTCTGCGCCACAGGGGGAGATGGAGGAGTGCAAAGCGGGGGGAGAGAGAGGAAGTGAGGGATGAAGGAGGAAGAGAGGGAGGGGACGAGGGGAAGAGCGGCGGCACAGAAACGAGATTGCACAAAGGTGACAGGAGCAACACAATTGTTCCTGTTTGAAGACGCTGCAGAACACCACAAAATATTTCAGTTGACATCACGGGGGTCGTGTTTAATCACAACTATTTGCTGTGGTTGTTGTCACCATTAATTTCTTCTCAGTTGAGAAACTACAAGTAGCCTGACACCCATCAGACCCGCTAGCTTTTGAGATTCTAAAGAGACACATCAGCTGCTCAGTAGAGAATAGAAATTATGTCGTCGCTCTCGTTTTGGAGAGTCCAGGTAAACTAGTGGCCAGAGGGTGGCAGATGATTAATATTTATGTCAGCATCCACACCGGCACACATCAATCAATCCCAAACGCCCTTTCCGCATAGGGATGGGGGAGAGTGAGCAAGAGTGAGGGCTACGGGGGAGAATGAGAGGAATGGGCTTCTGTCATTTTTAAAGGGTTGTGAACAGGCCGCCACGCCTACTGCACTGCAACTGCAGCACAGGAATTCAGGAGCTCTGTCTTTCCTGAGCAGCAGCTCAGAACACAGGCAGATATGATGGTACAGGGAAGGTGTCGTATTGATCCACTACCTGCCCTTTTATCACACGACGAATGAACGAACGAATGAATTCATCTTCTTCCGTCCCTCTCAGGAGTTGCCTCCGCAGCCCTGGCAGCTCTGGCTTCGTCGTCTAACACGTGTTGTCCCCCTAATGCACTCAGTCCTGATCCTAACCATCCACAGTCCTCTCAAAGAGAATCTCAAAATGTGGTGTCTCCACAGATCGATGGGCTCGTAGTCTTGTGTCTTCCTTTCATCCCTTCAGATACTCTTATCACACATCGGACACCTTTCGCCACCCATTCCTACCTGTGAGCACAGGTCTTCACCTCTTTTCCACAAATGCCACCGTCTTTATCTCCATCTTTATCCTGTAACCTCACAGCTCAAATGAGATCCCCCTTATTCACGCATGTCTATTCCGATTTCCTTTAACTGACCTTCATTCCTCTGGAAGGACTAAATAAAAGCCCAAAATACATCTGAAACCATCCTGGTAAACTCAGAACTCCATAAAAGATCTAATTTCCCATTAATCCAGACTTGTGTATTTCATGCTCTTCTCACTAGTTGGAGCCATCGTTAACCAGACGCTGGTGCCAGTTATGGGGGGTGCTTTCCAGGATACCATAAAGTAAAACTGACCGAAGTAATCAAAGCAGATTTAATGAAGCAGATTCCTGGAGTGCTACACATTCATAGCGATAGATAGTGCTGAGCATGCCTATAAGATGGTGCGTTACATCATCAACAACAAATGCAACTTTAGGTGATATAGGTGCGCCTCCCAGCTGTTGTGCTGAAGTCAAACTCTCAAGGACTGTCCTTAAAACCAGCGAGGTTTCGTCTCCTGGGCCACAGTCCCCTTGCTGTAACTCCACACTACATGGCACTGCTAGGTGAGCTGCAGTTTTTGAGAATGAAGGGAAATCAAACACTGAAACCCAACTCCACGAGGGTCTGCCTGTCTGCTATTGTGGATATTTTTATCTGCCTCATGTCTATGGCAGAGACACAGTGGGAAATACGAACCAGCCAACCCAAGCTGACAGTGAGGAGTCAGACTGTCAAGAGGTCTGCTCCCACTGCCTACAACACCCAAATGGATTGTCATATCAGATTTAGGGGTATAGGTTATTACACCCTTGGGCTCCTGTTTCCAACACAACCATCAGCATGGCAGGATTGAGTGTGAAGAC
This sequence comes from Takifugu flavidus, assembly GCF_003711565.1. NCBI lineage: Eukaryota > Metazoa > Chordata > Actinopteri > Tetraodontiformes > Tetraodontidae > Takifugu > Takifugu flavidus. The sequence continues at coordinate 2,611,943 of NC_079535.1, read as the reverse complement.
TATCCTGTCTTGTTCTCCCAGCTTTTCATTTCTTGGATAAAGATAAAAAGTCTCAGTCTTAGGTGTTAAGATGATACATGGAGGGAGAGTAAAGGTCTACATCTTCTTTCTCCGTTGATTTAATAGGTTGCAACTGCATCAAAACTCACTCTATGATACACACTTTATAAGTATCAGGTGGAATGCAGGGATGTTGCTATGATTCTGTAAGTATAGAGCACTTTCAGGAGGTTAAAATCTAACACTTTATAACTATGAAATGCATGATGCAAGGTGATAACAAAAGCCTCACACATAGACAAATAATAATTATTATGAAATTCTTTTGGTGTCTCTCCAATCAGGCAACAAGTGTAACAATAGCTTTCTATCTTGGACTACTTTCAACTTTATATTGATAAAATGGTACAAGTTACACACATAAACTGGTTAAATGGAAAAAAAGCATTCAGATAAGTAGATTTTGATATCTGTGACTATTTGCTTGTTTAAACCAAAGTCCTCATTTAGACTGAAAGTGATGGCACCAAACAACTGTAGCAAATACAGACACAGATACAGGCAGCGCAACTGTTTTCACACTTAATAAATCATTTTGCAATTGTCCGCATTATTCATATAGTTTTTTCTCCTGAAAAGTTTTTTGGCCGCCAAGAACCACAATACTTAAATTTGCATGTCCGTTAATGAACTCTAAAGGGCCAAAATGAGCACTGCATATAATTATTTTAAAGATGCTCCTCAGTGTATCAGTTTGAAATATTAACAGGACAGAGCAAGATTGAACTGACTGATTGAACTGACTGGCCTGTTCGACCTGAAGTAAACAGGTCTAACAGGGCACAACATTATACACATGTGGTGACAACAGGCTGCTGCTTGTGGTGTAACAAACAGGCACGTTAGGTAGCGATAGTGTTAAAAGACAATTGTGACAATTGTGTCTCTTTTAGGCTTGCCTTCACTATCACACATTAACAAATAAAAATAGCATGTATTAGGAAACCAATGAATGATGTAACACAGTAGAAAACAGGAATCTCTTGTGAGTTTTCAGAAAGGACTGTACTAACCTCATATGTGTTCAGGTTAGAAAGATCCAGGCCGAACAATAAGAAACGGACTGGCTTTTAGATATCTTATACAATAAATGCAGATAGATGCTTCACTCGATGCAGGTCCCACGAGAGAATGTCAAGATTTAGCATTGTAAAGACCATGGATTTAAAAATGCCCAGACTTTTTAGGACAATGTTAGTTTGATTCACACCCTTAAAACCCTGGCACTTATACCTTGCAGTGTTGAGTAAAGGGTGCTGCGTCCCGACCAGCTTCCTGACATGCATGGCGACATTACTGAGTTCATCACTGAGGAGACATCGGAGGCTCATGAAGGAGGTTGGGTATCCGACGATCTTCTCTGCGTCGGAGACTACTTTATTCCAGTTAGAAGGTCCTGGGCTAGAGAACAGACTAAGTGTTCTATGTCCTCGTCCGGACAAAACTTTGCAGGATAGCCGTGGACATTTAGCTAGAAACATTTTCCCTCTCTAATATTTTCTATATCGCTCCTTCAAATCTCGCTCACGCCGGCATATTTTTTAAAACAATGAACCCCAAGTCTGTCTGACAACACTGCGACACGACTTAAAATAACGCAGCATGTCTGTCACCTACAAAAAATGTATTTGCTATTCTAATAAACCTGTTATCCTGAACATTACTGACTATGTTTCACAACACACGACCTGGTACAGGGAGTCGCCATCTTGGGTCACGTCATGCCCTACGTCATCAAAGACCTGCGATGTCACTTCCGGAAATGTTCTGTTTTTATTTGGGGAAAAATCTTTTTTTTATTTTTTTTTACGAAATTGAGGTTTGAGACATTTATTTACAATTTCCCCCAACACATCAATATAATGTAAAATAAAATTTGTATACAAGATAAATTTTAATGAGCATCATGAAGGTTACGGAACCCTTCAGTGTAAAACAAAAATTATTTACAAGCATGGAGACATGAAATCATCCAGCATCCTGTGATGAGACAATTTAGTAATATTCATGTGATTTTTTTTAGTTAATTGAATACAGCATTTCTTTTGATAGTCATGCATTAATTTAGATTGAGATTCAAGTTTATTGTTGTACAGTATGTACAGAGAGTACAGCAGTTCCTTGTACAGCAAAATTCTTACATTGCTGCCCACAAGAAATGCCAGAACATACATTTAAAAAGTAGTATAAAAATAGTGCAAAAAGAAATAGTCCAGAAGCACTTTGGTTACACCAACTGAAATAAAATAGTACAAACTGTGCAGGAATAAACAGATAGTATATACAAATATACAAATAATAGTAATGTGCAAATGCAGTGTGGATATGTGCAAATGTGTAACAGAGGAATGTGTGCAAGTCTATTGTGTGAGGTAGTCCGTTGTTGTAAGACTGTCAACTGTTCAGGAGTCTGATGGCAGTTGGATAGCGGGAGTTCTTCAGCCTGGAAGTCTTGAATTCACACTTCTGTATCTCCAGCCTGAGGGCAGATGTGCAAAAAGTCCATGCTGGGGGTAGGTGGGTTCCTTCAAGATGGAGGCAGCTCTACTGCGGACTCTGCGGTGGTAGATGCTCTGCAGGGAGGGCGGTGGAGTCCTGGACATCTTCTCAGCAGTCTTCACCACTCTCTGCAGGCATTTGCGGTCCATCGCAGTAGTGCTGCCGTACCACACAGTGATGCAGCTGGTCAGGATGCTCTCAACAATGCAGCTGTAGAAGTAGCTTAAGATTTCCTGCGACATGCCAAACTTCCTCAGCCTCCTCACAGTGGCCGATGAAGTATCCTCTCCTTCCTCATGTCCACTATCATCTCCTTTGTCTTCTCTTTGTTGAGGGTGAGGTTGTTGTCCTCGCCAACATGACACCAGAGTGGCCACCTCCCTTCTATAGGCGGCCTTGTCCCTGTCACTGATGCGTCCGTGAACTTTAGGATGATGTTGTCCTTGTGGGAGGTGACGCAGTCGTGGGTGAACAGGGTGTAGAGAATGGGGCTGAGGACACATCCCTGAGGGGTGCCAATGTTTGTAGTGATGCTGGCTGAAGTCCTATTTCCGATCCTGACAGACTGGGGCCGGCAAGTCAGAAAGTCCAGGAGCCAGTCACAGAGGGTGGTATGCTGCTCTGAATGTGGGTCAGCACCACTCTCTCAAAACACTTCATAATGATTGGAGTGAGTGCTACTGGCCTATAGTCATTCAAGAAGGTGGGTAGACTGTTCTTGGGGAGGGGGGCGATGGTCGTGGAACAATGCTCAGGCTAAGGGAAAGGTCGAAGATTATTGACATTAATGACTTGTCATCTAGTAATTGCAAAATATTAGACTCTAAAACAACAAGACATTTCTTTTATAACCCCCTAATCCAGATATTATAAAATATTTGGAAATAATATAAACTTTAGAGTGTTCCAGTGCGTAAAGTCCCATAATTCATTTACATCTGCTCTCCATCTCCTTAAATGGAAAAATAACTTGAATAACATGATACTGCAGTCATTTGGTGGATAGACTGCAAAACAAACGCAGATGATTAAATATGCACAAAATGATCCTTCGATGTGTTGTTACTGGCCCAAGTGCTCACTCTCTCAACTAGGCAAATCCTGAACGCCCATGTCATTTTTTTGGTAAACACAACAATCATAAAGTCATCACCTAGTCCTTTATGACACATTGCAATTTCAATCAACTTTTAAATGACAATGAAATGCTGAATGTTGTTAATCATGTTTGTAAAGTTTAAAATGGTTTATTCAAAACGTTAGAAAGTGAACATTTAGGCATGCAACAAATCACATTATACTATTCTGTTATAGCTTGTGGCATTTGTGGTGGGATCACATATACATGTATATGTATGTGTACAGATGGCGCACATAATCTATATATACGTGCATACGTGCATGTATATACACATGCAGCTGTTTTCATTAAATGCCAAGATTCCCCAAACCTAAAGTTCATTTATACTTATCTGTCTAAATGTTTATGTAGTGTAATAACTGTTAGCTTGAGTTACTTTGTTGTTTGAGGCCACTAAAACGAGACGATTTTGGTGTTTTATTGTCTAGAAGGCAAGGCGAGGCTGCAGTGCTGGGAGTTTAAGTCTCCTTTAAACAAACCTTCTAGAATTTTAAGTTTGCATGTTCCCCCCACATATTTACTACTCGTATTTCTTCCCACAGCCCCAAAACATGCACTTTAGGCTGATCAGGACTCCAAATTGCCCTAAGGTGTGAATGTGTGAATGAGCGGCGTGCATGCCCTGGCAATGGACTGAAGACCTGTCAAGGTGAATTCCTGCCTGTCGCCCATTGAATCCATGGAAAGGCTCCAGGAATCTGGAACTCTCGCTTGGAATAAGTGATAACAGGAAATTGATAAATGGATGTGCTTCAACAGGCATAATGACTGAGGACTTGTCTTGTTTTTATTATAATTCACGAGAGCCTTAGGGAAGTGGGTCTATTGAGATCGATTTATGAAAACCCGCAGGTACAAGAATGAAAACTGCAGAAGACCGAGTTGAATATGAAACCTTCGGGTGTCGGGAATTAGTCCTCCAACATTTCCCAAACAAGTGGGGTGCAGGATACAAACCTGAATTCAAACCTGAAGCTTTGAAGGTTTCCTGCAGTGTTCAACACACACCTGCTTATTTTGTGCCACACATGTTGTTACCTGAAGGAGCATGAGTTTGGAGGCATAAAATTCAGAAGTACAAAGACTGACCCCTGCAGAATCAGAAACTGACCCCCGCAGTTTCACTGACTTTTGAAAAGTGCCACCATATTCTCACACCCACGCTACTTTTAGCTGTAGAAACAGCCTATTGGGACTCCTGCAGCTCCTTTACCTGGGATTTCCAAATCTTGTGGCGTCATTCTGCAGCGGATTAAACATGACCGCGATACCTCCGGCAGGTTGCGGACCCCCTGACCACAAGAAGAACAATGAGGGAGTGGAACAACGTGTGTCACCTGTTTGCCGCTTGCATGCTTGAACCATCAGGGCGCAGAAGTGGATGCAACTGCTCTGATTGCGCTCGATGGGAAAGCGAGAAGAAATAGGCTACCTCTGCTCACCGACGCGTCATATAATGTTTCAGCGGACGCCCCTCCCCCTGTCTCGTTTTTTCCCCTCACTCAACCTCTTCTTTGACACACAGAGGCGGATCACCACTGGCGCACGGACCGTGCAAGATACGGGCGGAAGATGGCTGACTTAGCCGGGTACCACAAGCCCTCGGCGGCATCGCAAGCGTCACACGGGCCGCGGAGAAGCTGCAAGACAGGCGCCGTCTGGCAACTGTAAACGGCTTTCCCGTCTCTCTTCCACCCCCCTCAACCCCCCATCCGCTCCGGTCCTCGCAAATATTGACAGAAGTATTTCAGAGAAAACATGGCAGAGACGGAGAAAGAAGGTAGACCTCCCGAAAACAAGAGAAGCAGAAAACCAGCTCACCCGGTGAAAAGGGAGATAAACGAAGAGATGAAGGTAAAAAAGAGAGAGAGGGGGTTGTGGGGTGGAGGGGGGATCCAGCTGCCTGTGATTGCGCGTGTGAAAGCAGAGTGGCTGTGAGGCGTGTGTGTGTGTGAGGGTGTGTGTGTGTGTGTGTGTGTGTCCAGGCGTCCTCAGTGAGACATATGCATCGCAGAGACGTGGGGAATTTCAGTCGAACTTTCATATCTGATTTCTCCCCTATTGTCATCCACGCTGCATTTGCGGGAGGCGCGCACCTCGCCAGCGCCGCCGCACACAATAGATGCGGCATCCGTCCGCCGCGGCTGCTTTACTACGAAGTTTTGGATCGATGCGATCACGCTGTGGTCATACATTCGGCGTTTGTTTGGGCTGCCTTCGATCGCTCGCCCGGAGTTCATGGAAAATCCAGTGCGTCAGTGAAGGCGTCAACAGTGGCTATACTATTACTATTAATACTGTTAAACCGCGGCGCGACGCAGAGCCACCAGTCTGCGTCCTCATTAGTTTCAATCAGTAGAGCGCACTTGCGTGGCCACGATGCCCTGGTGGGTTAGTCCGGACTCTGGTGCATGCCATAGTCGAGCTGCGCGTCCTGTGTTTATGTGTGCTTCGCCCAGCTGCCCAGAGGCGTGTTATCCAGATGTGCGTCTGTGAGCTTTACGCGCTCGGCAAGAGAGCGTTGTCGCCATCCCAGTCATCACCCACACGTTGTTTTATATCGTGTGTATTCACACACACACAAATAGCCCCCCATCTTTCATGTTTTCGCTCACATTGTGATACGTGAGACCTTAGCTGATCTCCGTGCGCTTCATTGTGGTGAATTAAAAGTGGTGTGTGCGTGTGTGTATGACAGGCTGCATCTGCTTTGTCTCCCTCTCTTCATTGTTGGTACACATTTGGCTGGAAACACAGAACGCACTGAAATATGCAGGGGGTCACATTCTCTCATTGTGGAAATAATTTGGAATAAACGTGCTGTATCTTTGAGTCCTGAAACGGTCCCGCGTGGCATAAAGGCTTTTTTGTGTTGTGAGCTGTCCAAAATACGAGATGCGTTCACGTTCCCCTGCATTTTCTAATACTTCGATCAAGAGAGAGAGAGAAAAAAAGAATCACTGATATTGATGATACATTCTCTATTATCTTGGAGCAACGGGTTAAAAAGCTGGACTAAACATGGATTATATCAGGTTTTAGTAGTGGACTTCACAAAGATGCATTTTAATAGATTTATCCCTGCTTGCTGTCTAAAATGGATGAGACCTTCTAGAAAAAAAATCATTTAAAACAACCTCCTTTTTTCACATCCTTTTTATTATTAGGCACAATGTTGTTCATGAAACGTTTTACTGGGTTGTCATGGTTATGTTATTATGGAAGAAATGTCAGTTGCATCATAACGATGCAGAATTCCCCCATTTTCAGAAACCTTTTTTTTCAGAGACATTTGTTGTAAAAATATTCAATTACTTTTAGCAAATTAATTATGATATAACTCAAGCTTTTACCAGGAAGGACGTTTTCTGCATGCTCATTTTGGGAGCACTGTTACTTTCCACCTCATGAAAAGATCTTAACTGATCATTTTTTGATCATCTGTGTCTTTAAATGTGAACTTACACCTGACCAAATAAATGCAATTAAAAGTCAATCTGAAATCCACTAGAAAGAGCCGGTTGTCCACACGGAAAGACAACACTCTTCCATGATGACTTCAGTGTCTCCATCAATACCCGACGAAGCTACTAAATGAAGCGGCGGCTGCGGTTAAGGTGTCAAAACACTTTCAATGGCTAAACAAGTTCGATTGTAGCGCTCATGCAATTTAATCTCCCACTGCACAGAGATGCTCACGCACAAATTGAATTGAGCAAAACACATCTGCAAATAGATAAGAGGGAAGGTCATAAATGCATCATTTTATACAACATCACCTTGTATGTGGCATCTCTAGACTGAAAATGACACCATGTTAATGATAAGTACCAGATTTGTTCGGTATGTCAATTACTGTGGCCAGGAGGGTGTTTTGAGTGATCATAAAAAACAATAACCCGTCCATGGTGGCAGCCTGGGGTTGTAGTTAATTATATTAGGTAGTGCAGGATCAGTAAATCCAGAAAATTTTAAGGAAAGGAAAGTCAGGGTTTACTGTGGAGAAGGCTCCTGTTTCAAGCAGAGCGAAAAGACCCAGTTGGTTCCCTTCATCCTTAATATTTCAGAGCAAAGTCGTAGGAAAAAAGACGCACAATGTGCCCTTGTGAGGGATCACACTCCTCTGAAAAGCAAACAGTCTGACAGTGTTTCCTTCATTGGGCTACTTAATGTGTGCCACTGTAAAATAAGCCCTGGTGAGTAATCAAGCAGAAGGAAAAGTGAGCATGGAGGGGATACGAGAGGCTGCAGCGCGGGGTAAGAAACAGGGAAGAAAGGAATGTATACAGTGCTGTAAAAACTGTAACCGGAGTGTCTTCGCTAGATCACGTATCAGGGAAAGTAGAGGGAAATGAAAGCAGAGGAGGAGGAGGAGAGAGGGAGCAGGGGAGTGGAAAAGTTGAAGAGGAGGAGGAGGCAAAGGGAAAGTTGGCGTGCTGATTTGGGAATGTTATCACAGTGTACAGAGACCTGCTCAGATTTCTGCCCGCAAGGTATCCTATTCCCAACACCATCTTTCCCACAAGGCCGACTGGTCCTGACTGGGTTTTGCTAAAGGAAGAGGCATTATAATGGCCTTGCCTGCATCATTATCCACTTCAGAATTTGGGCCAGCTTCTAACTCAAAGTGTTATGGTCACGATTTAGCTTGCCCATGCTCCGACTCCTACCAGCATGTCTTCAAGCGCCCTTCAGGTGATGCAAAAGGGTCTGAAGTTGGTAGTTTGCGTTAGATTCTCCTGCAGACAGTCTAAAAACCCGTCATCAACGAATCGGCTGTCAACATTTTTAGCTCTGTACTGGAATATATGGCCTTTCTTCAGTAGAATCCCCCCCAAACAGCAATTTATCTCATCTTTTCTATTTAAGAATACTGTATATTTGGAGGAAGAAAACACAGATTTAAGACTTTAGACTTTACTGTGTAATTCCTGTACTCAATTAAATGTATTTTAATATATTACTTTTAATAAAATGTAACTTTTAACTTTAAATTACAATATTTGAAGATAAAGCATAGAAGTTCATAACAAGGTTTAATATCTTTGAACATTAAAACACTAATAATGTTACTGTGTAACTGTCTTGCAGTGACTCGTAATATCACTGTAATTACCCTGCACCAAGAATATTTTGATGTTAAAATAAATACAAAAAATATTCACCAGGAAATTAAATCCTATTTTGTTTCAACAGCATCAGATTTCAAATTGCAAAAAAATAAAAAAAATTTAGGGTTATCATTACGTAGGAATGGGGAGTTCACACCAGTATTCCAGATGAACCAAAGTGGAAACACTAATGATGTGATGTGCAATAGTTTTATCATTAATTGGGCTTAAAGTCTCTTCACACTTTATTCCTGTGAGGACGCCATTTCATACATGGGATGTTTGAAGTCTTACAGTCATATTTCATGTGTGGCAGTGGACATCTGACAGTTTGAGAGGAATCTAATAGAATTCCCACCCAAAGATGACACCTATCAGGATTCCATGTGTGCAACTTCGTTTATTGTTGACCTCGTTTCTGTGTCCACGTTGCCGTGACACAGAAATGAGGTCCATCAGGACACGTGCGCAGGCATGTATACTCTAGAAGGCCTTCTTGTCCCCAACAAGAACCAAAGTTAACACCGCTGCTTTGAGGAACCACCGGCAAGGATCCGGTTCCCATCTTAATCCCACTCACTTTCTCAGAGTCGTAGGGTGACCCAGAGGACAGCGTGCTGGGGAGGAGACACAGACACAGAGATGCTGTGTGTGTTTGACTGCCACCTCCGTCTCACTCAGCGCACCGAGGACGCCATAGCTCTGCACTTCAATACCAGGATTTAACGTTTAGGATTTTTTCACGCTCAGCGAAACGCTCCATTTCTGGTAGATAAAGTTCAGCAGTGTGAGTCATCAATACTTCCGCTTTTTACCGCTGCCCAGTCTCATAAGTGCCCTAAAGCCATTTCAGGAAACACTATTTCCATCCATAATCAACACATTTGTATATTTTGGTTGAAGGTGCAGGTCGGGCAGGAGGCAAGCAATGACTGTTTTCATATCAGGATGTTACATTTACACGATGTGAACATATATCAATATTTTTGCTTCTGGTTTTTGACCTGAAAAGCTTAATACAACCGTTAGAACCTTTATCACAATGGGCTAATTTTCAATTTCAGTTCCTGCCTTTTCAGAAAGTTGATTTTATCCACCTTTAAACCAAAGCTGATCCTGAGGGTCGCGTGCTGTGTGCCGGTGCTCTGACTGATTTCATTGGCTTGAACTGTGCCCTGCCACCTTTGCAGGTCATTTACCTATTGACCATGCCACCGCAATGGTATTTGGTAACAAGCAGATCAATAACTCACGTCACTCTCTATTCACAACATATTTAGACTAAAAGCCACCGATTCTGCACACAGCAGCTGAGGCTGCAGCGGATTTCTGTTCAAAGCACACCCCAGTGATGGAACAATGGAAAGAAAAAACTCCCTTTAACAGGAAGAAACCTTGAGCAGGACCAGGCTCGTGTGGGGGAACCCTACAGCAGATGGGTGGCTGGGTAGAGAGAGGAGAGAGGAGAGAGAGGAGAGGAGAGGAGAGGAGAGGAGAGGAGAGGAGAGGAGGAGGAGGAGAGGAGAGGGAGGAGGGAGGAGGGGAGGGGAGGGGAGGGGAGGGGAGAGGAGAGGAGAGAGGAGAGGAGAGGAGAGGAGAGGAGAGGAGAGGAGAGGAGAGGAGAGGAGAGGAGAGGAGAGGAGAGGAGAGGAGAGGAGAGGATGCAAACATGAAGCTATAACATGTGAAAAGCTGCCAGTGGATCCAGTGTCTGTAGCCCAGTGGCCTCAGCCAATAGCAGCGTAAGGTGGAAGCTAAAGGTTAGATGGCCCTGCTCCATGAGAACTCTAACCAAGGGCCACCTGTAGAGTCTATTTCCAGAGACATAAATGTGATAAGGGGCCCTCGAGTGCATCCCCAGTTGACAGAATAAGTTAAGGTGCCAAACTAGATCCATCCGTAGATGATAAAGGAGAAAATGTGCTGACGAAGGAACCTCGACTGAATAAAAGATGACATAGTGCCCTCTAAGGTGCACTTCCATTGGACACAGGTTGTTAAGTGCCCCTTTAAGTGTACTTCAGTTTAAAATAAAAGTGACATGATTAAGCAACCTCTAGCATGCATCAAGGAAAATGTGACAAACGCTCAGTGGATTAAAGCGCAAAGTAAAAGTATACTTTGTGATCAGGTGCCCTCTAGAGTCAAGTATAAAAACAATCAATATAGTGAAGCTCAGGAAGTGACTGCTCTGATGATTCCTTGTGATTAAAGGTGAAATAGGGTCAAGGAAAGTCCACTTTTAGTTATACTATTGTGAATAACGGACCTCAGGATGCACCTCTGGTTTATAAACCGTACTTGTTTGTCTTGTGCTACTTTGGTTGAGCAGAAATATTATATAGTATAGTTTTCTTGGTAGATACCAGGAAATGTCCTCTGGGGTCCAGGCTGTGCTCTGAATGAAGGTCTCTGTGAGGGTCACCTCTAATGAGCATGGCAGGATGTGTACTTCAGAGTGTTCCGCCATGATTCTGCGTTATATGGTGAGCCCTGAAAAATATTTACTTCAAATTTTCCATTTATTTAATTGAGCAATATTAACTTTTTTGATTAGAAAAATTTTCTAGTGTACGCTGTTCAACTATGGACAGAGACAGGGTCATTTTTCTAAATGTGCCCAAATAAAATTCTGGTTGAAAGTGTTGGGCTCATTAGCAAGTTGCCATGTGTAACTTTGAAAAGCATCTTAGGTCAACAGCTGAGAGACCGACTCTTTCCCTCCGAGCTTTGAAGCCCTCCTCGGATTTTTAACCTTAACATGCCTCCGTGTTGTGCATTTAAATTCATTGCTTTGAGGCGGGGGTCCTGGTTGAACTCTGACACCGTCTCTCTGGTGCCGACATGTCACCGTGAGCGCGCGGTCGCGTATTCCAGCGCCATGTGGAAATTTGCGTTTGACGGTTTGCAACATGCTGCAGGCTGCTGTGGCCCCCACAGTCCTCCTACCTGGGCTGCCATCAGCTTCAACCTCTTGGGTGTATTTATCATCTCACAGTTTTAATAATCAAAGAGCAGTTAGTGGCAGTAATGACTAGTGCCCCCATTAAGCAGAGGTTAACTCTGATTTACACAGCGGTAATCAAAGATGAGTCACCGTCGGCCGCTGCTGTTTGGTTCCAAAGGAGGCTTTTAATCTTTGTTGTCGTGTCAGATGACAGTTGATCCTTTTACTCTAGTTTGGGTTTGAGCGAATCAACACTTCTGCTAATGTTCCCGCTGAGAGGTGGGTGGTGGTGATAATGGACCGTTTGTGTGCTCGAAGCATCCCGAGTGGAGGAATGCATTTTAGATTTCACCTGCATAGATTTAGTAAATGTTTGAACAACACTTTGAATTACTTTGCAGGAGGTGAACTATTGCGTTAATGAGTTGTCATATTTTGTGCACAAAGAGAAATATCATAATAAATTCCACCAATTTATGTTTGCATTTATTGGTATTACAGCAGGGAGTTATTTATTTTCTAAAATATGCATTAAAAAAAGATTTAAGTATTTTATGCTACATTTTTACATACCTTTTTGATGACTGCAGACTCGCCATGGTGAAATAAAACAAGTTAGAACAGAGTCAGCAAATAAACAAGTCAACAAAAAAACCATTCTCTCCATTCAATGTAAAAAAAGAGCCTAATATCAATAATCTGCCTTGTTCTTGCTCCGCAGCACCAGGAAAGCATTTTTTTTTCGCCCAGCGCTAAGCTAATTGCCTGCTTGCATCATAATTACAGAGAACAGATATGACAGTGGTTTTAAGCATTGAGTGGTAATGGTTTTCTAATTATCAGCCAGAGGCGACGTTTCTGCAAGTTCTGCATTTATCAATCAATGCTGAGGAAAACCCAGCGATGTTAGCATCACTACACGCACCGAACGCTAAGTAAAAATGTAAAACTATACAATAAATTTCTCTGGAAGCCCTGATTAATATAAAATATTACGAAAGGAGTCGAACGCGCATCTCTTTAGTGCGATTCAATAATTGTGCTCTCATCCAAGTCTCAGTTTTTTTCTCCATCTCCTCATTTGCAGAGCTAAAATAGATGCCATTAGTTTCTCCACTTCCCACCATGCAGCATCTATCAGGTTACGAGTGGTCTCACCACATGACCGGCTAATTATTGGACGAAATGTTTCTGATGAGAGGAATCCCAAGGGTTTCAAGGTTTCAAATAAAAAACACATCACAACTGTGTCAGGGTCTGTTTCGTTTGTGAAAGGGGCCTCACCAAATTGGTGTCTGTGTCGCAGAGCTTTGCGGAAAACACCATGAACGAGCTGCTGGGCTGGTACGGGTATGACAAGGTGGAGCTGAGAGACTCTGACAATCTGGAGCTGGGGGAGACGCCGCAGCACATCTCTGTCCTGAAAGGTATGTATGGATGTATGGAAGTATGGTTGTATGGATGGATGGATGGATGGATGTGGCCTTAGGCTTTCAGTCTGTAAATGAGGGAAGAAAAAGAAGTGGAACAAGCACTTTAGGTGTATATTGTGGCACTAATGATTGACAAAAGAGGTTCTAAAAAGTAGAGCTAGTCTTTGCTCTTGTACTCTCCAGTTAAGCTTGAACAGGGCGGAGTTTGAAAACGTGTAGTCGATCTCGGTGCTTTAATCACCGTTTAGCAGCAGATTTACACACAATATGATGACAGATCTACTGCTTGCCTCTTACTAGCACTGTCAATCTTGGAGGACCCCTCCTCAACACCTACACAGTTCTGCTCAGGCGTAGGAAACAAAGATCGGTGAACGATTTTGTGAGCAGAACCACGTGCCGGCACAAACGCTGGAATCTAACATGCAGGTTATTTAACGTCAGGCAGACATACGAGGAGCGCTGAGCCACTTTAGTACATATTTTGAGTCATTTTTGTGTCACGTTCCTCATTTTGCTCCTCTTCCTGGTCTAGAAAACTTGTTGCCAAGAATGCCGCCGTCAACAGAGAGCGGCGACGCCTCTCCAGATCGAGTCAACAGTTCCCAATCTTTCCCGGCCTCGAGGAACGGAGTCACGGAGCCCCTGACCACAGCGTCCAGCTCCACGCCCAGCACCAAAGAACACGGCGGCCTGCCCATCATCGTGCCCATGATCCCCCCACCGCTGATCAGGCCCCCTGCAGGTAGAGAGTGCACACTGCTTGGAAAAATACACATTAGAGTCCCAAATACAGTAAAATAGGAATAAATCCTACAGTACCAAGAAAATGACTCAGCTATACGGTCTACATTATGAGGAATTTTACCATTAAGGGAATACCTACATTTTCTGCTCAGCAAGACTTCAATTTTTTACTATATTTACTAAGTTGCTGCTGTTGTTCAGCAGCGTGATGTCGCATACATTTGTTTCACTGGCAGCTCAATAAAATTGAATAAAAAAGTCAAACACAGTTAAACACAGTTAGGGTCTAGGGTCAACTATTGGCATGTTTTTCTCAAAATAGCTATTTTTATAAAGCTTCCAAAGAGAAAAAAGTAAATTAAAATCATTGGGTCCCTTAACAGACGGATCATGACCAGCCTTTATCCTGATAAAGGCATCGTTGGAGATGAACTTCATAAAAATGACCATGATAACTTATGCCCTTATTTTAATTCTAAACGAATTACTAAGGATCAACTTTCAATTGTAAAAATCCAAACTTGTGAAGGCAATATTTAGCAAAACTCAACACATTATGAAAACAGCATAAATACGACCACTAATGTGGGGACATTCCAAGAACCTGAAACAGAGAATAAATATTTCATTCGGGTGGAAGCTTTTAGCCTTTTTCGGTAGCCTGAATGCCCCTTAAGCAGACTAATGAGCGAGCTACCTGCTGTACGCCACCTTGTTTTTGCCTCCACCTGCCCAAGTGTCAATAAAGTCCCCATCGACTCTCTGAGGAAATGTCCGTGTTCCTCATCCAGACAGTGGGCTTCATTATCCCTCCCGTCTGCCGTGGCACAGGAGGCTGCTGCACCCCGACGGAGGGAAGGAGCTGTTTTGGCATCGCCCAAGAGGAGTCCCGCTGGCCCTGCCTAGGCGGGGAAACAGATGGTGTGGTCCCACTTAAAGCTCGACACCAACCCACCGCCCGGCCCACACACCCTTCAGCTCCCTGCACCCCGCCCGACCCCACACACATACATACCCTGAATTATTCATGCGCCGCGCCAAATCCGACAAAGGACATGTTAAAGTGCAGGTACGGGAGATGGTGCCGGCATGTGGTGTGGAGGCTGCTTAATCACCGATGGGATTTTTTTTTCCCCTCCTCGTGCTCACACGTGGGGTCTGAGATGTTGCGAGTCGTCTGGATTCGGAGAGCCAACAACTATTTCCTGTAGGGAGCAACCAACCTTAGTGCGCCCAGGAATGCTGCGATGCCCCCTTATACCCCAAGGGAGTTATTCCCTCAACTGTGAGTAAGTTTGGGCGTAAAATGTGAGGGTTTTTGCACCTCCTTTAAGCCCGAGTGGCGGGGAGCAAGGGTGAAAAAACAATAGGTCCCCCTTTATTCGCCCTCGCACCCGTGCATTCATAATGTGAGCCTCAGGAGACGTGGGGCAGATCTCAGAGGTGTCCCCTCAGAAGCAGAAGCATTTGGAGCCCTGCTCCTCCGGTTCTGTCCTTAAATCGTCAAAACGGACATAAAATTGGGTGACTCACATTGACGTCAAACAAAATAACACTGTCCAATACCTCAGGAGAGCCACCTTTGAAGACTCCAGACTGTTATGGAATCATAGCTTCTATTTGTTACAAACTCCAATCCAATGATTCCTTGGAGGAAAACAGGTTGCCAAGGAACAAGTATTTTTCTTTGCTCGCGCTGGGTCTGTTGGATAATTCATTTGGAGCAACCTTCCGCTCACCCTGATTCATCTCTCTTCTCATATTTCAGTATTTTTGCCCTGAAAAAGCAGCGTCTGATCATCTGAATCGTTCCTCGTGTGAGGTTTTCCTAATAGCGAGTCTTGAGGGGCCTGCGGTGATCATCAGCACGGCAACAACGATGCCGTCAAATGCGATAAACATTCCTTTATTGGATTCGGTTTGTTAATTTTGTGGAGAAATCAATTTGTGATAATGTTCACATCGTTATACATCACAGACACATTCGTTTTCGACACCAGCTGAGTGTCTGTTCTCCCTTTAGATTGGGTCACTTTTGTTTTGCCGGTTAACAGCCCATATTTTAGAATATATTGCGCATTTGGGGTGTTTTCATTTACGCCTTCTGTCGGCAATTTGGCTGTATTGGACTTCTGACGGAGCTGTCTGTGTGAACACGCAGCATCTTCCCCATTCTGGTCCCAGACTCACTGGTTTCTGCCCTGTGGTCTCAGAACTGGCCCGTATTAGAATTCTAGTTAATCGTTCATGGTTTTTTGCCACTGCAAACTTGTGTTTGATCTCAATTTTGGATTTAAAGCAGGGGTGGGCAAACATTTTGATTCGTGGGCCACAATGGGTTCTAACATTTGACAAAGGGGCCGGACCAGGAGCAGATGGATGGATGGAGTGCTTTGGTAACCTCACCTCATTGGAGAGAAAATACACATCTTGGGATATGGAGAAAACATGTGCTTTAATTTCAAATGAAAATGAAGAGACAAAATATCTGACTTTGGAATGAGTCTTAAAACACTTAAAATCAAATGAATAAAATGTGCCTTTTAAAAAAAAATTAATAACCATTTCTATTTTAAAGCACTGAAAGTTCTGTTATCCTTCAGGATATCACCATCACTCTCCTCCTGACTGTCTTTTTTCTAGTGGGAAAACACCAGAATTGCAGTGAAAATTTAACATTAACAAGGTTTATTCATTTAATTTGTCAAGTTTGGCGGGCCGGATTAAAACGTTTAACGGGCCGCGTGTGGCCCCCGGGCCTTAGTTTGCCCCCCGGGCCTTAGTTTGCCCATGCCTGATTTAAAGTCTAATAAAAGTCCAGACGCCAACATATAACATAGAATTTTGGGTTCTTACTCGTGTGGGTATTGATTTTTTAAAAATCGGTTTGTCATCCAGATGCGTGGAAACACACAGAACCTAGAACATCTGGCTTAATGCTGCCTACATCATAATCTAGAGTAATTATAGATTATTAATAGTGTACGATGTCGTAATTTGCGCAATATTTGCAGATTGTTTCCTGTCTTCAGTGATGACGGGGAGTTCTAAAGCTCAGCAAAAGTTTGTTGTAGGAAAATAAAGTTCTTTTGAACTCTTTATCTCAAATGAAAAGAAAGAATAAGGCTGTTGCCGGAAAAATATATTCCCGAATGTTATTTCACTGCGCCTCACTTTAGGAAAGATGACATGGAATATTTGTTCGGCTTCATTAAATTACCCCCAGAAACCCGAGCCTCATCGTGAATCACTTCCACTGCCGGTTGCTCTGTTCCAGATGAAGATGCGGCCAACGTGCAGATCATGTGCGCCTGGTGCCAGAAAGTCGGCGTTAAGCGGTATTCCCTGAGCATGGGGAGCGAGCTGAAGAGCTTCTGCAGCGAGAAGTGCTTCGCCGCCTGCCGCAGGGCCTATTTCAAGAGAAACAAGGTAGAATTTCTTTTTCATCAGCTTGGCACATAACAACTCTGACTGACTTTGACACTTGTCTCCTGGTGCTAGTGAATCCCCGGGGGGGCGGGGGGGTTAACGTGAACTCAAAACTAAATTTGAAACAACATCCAAGCAAAAATTTCCCTGTGATGCTACAGCGTTTAATGTATACTTTTTGCAGTCACCCAGAGCATTTTGCTATGAAACTTTCCAGCCTTGACTGACTTTTCCTGCCCAGAATCACCACAGCCAACATTGATCTTTGGTGTTTTGTTCTTATTTCTCCCCCCGAAACACTGTAGTTAAATGAATCTCCTTTCTCTCTTGTACCAAAGCTGGGATATGTAAGGAATTACATTGTGAGTATGACGCATTTTATTCTCCTGATTGTCTGTGCTCAAATCAGTTATTCTTTTGAACATAATCACTTCTTGGTAGCGCACGAGAGCAGGAACAAAATAGAAGGCGCACCCTTCTTTTCAGTCTTTTGTTTGTTTGTTTGTTTGTTTTGGTTTCTAGCACATATTAACACCTCAGAGCATGAGAATAAAGCCGAAACGTGTGTCTGCTGTAATGTTTACATGTTTTCTCCCTTAGTTTAGTTTTTTCACATTTACACCTCGTTTATCATTTGCATCAGGGTGGAGAGAAAATATCAGATCACAGCTCAGTTTTGGAGCCAGATTTATTTGGATTTAAAGTCTTAAAAAACCAACATAAGAAACCAGTTCTGCAAAGGGTGATCCATTTGAGTTGCGCTTTAGATCAATCAGAGATGGATGGATTCTGACCTCAAGTATGCTAATCCGTTAGCATGATATAACGAACATTTTATTTTTAATTACGGTGCCCTTCGCAAATGTCGCCCTTCCCTGAAATCCATTTGAGAGTTGAAATGCTCTCCTCTCATCATGGAGTGATGACACGCTCCACTTCAGCTTTTGTCTGACAAAATAAAAGAATCAATTTAAAAATAATAAAGAAAAAGAAAGAGAAAAATCATGATGATTGATAGGCAGAACTTGATAATGAATGTCTTGTTTTGTATAAGCCGATGTTTGCCAGAAAATAAAATAAATACATAAATAAATACATACATATATATATATATATACAGTATATATACTGTATATATATACATACACACACATAAATACATATATACATACATACATACATATATACACACACACACACACACACACACATATATATACACGCACACACCTATATATACCGTAAATAAATAAATTAGAATTTTTAATTTGACATTGTTAAACAAAGATATTGAATAGAAATGCTAACATTAGCATGCTATTGCTGATTTTCTCAGAAAAGTGCTCATTAGCATAAACATATATAAGCAAATATTCTGTCATTTGAAGGATTTTGGATTAGTTATTCTTAACTGGAAGGCGCGAGACCAACAAATGACACCAAAAAATGACATTGGACCTTTGTTTTAGTCACGTCTGTTTGCTTCAGAGGTCCCCAACTTCATGGATCTGCAAGATCTGCAAACAGAGCTTTTCTCTCTGCTTTGACTCAAAGTGACGGTGATGAGGAGAGGAGAGGAGATCTTCAGAGCTCCATCCATCAGTAAAAGGTCCTACATACATGAGACTTAGAGAATTCAACTGGACTTAATAATAATGCAAATTAGCACCAACGACAGCATTCAGTAAAGCAGCAGAGTAAATAACCACATAGAACTCAAGAAGCCTCTTGGATACGAGGTGAAACGTCTCCGAGCTAAGATTTCTCTTTGGCCTGTATGGCCGACAACATTGAGGGTCTTCATCCGGCTTTTTAACAAGATGTATACAACACAGACATACTGGAAGCATTCAATGGCTTTAAAAATTGCATCTGTTGTGTTTTTTAAGATACAATTCAGTCTCCAACCGCAGCTGTTTGCATAAATTATTGGTGAATAAAACACAACCGCTATAGATTAGCCACGTTTTGCAAACGGAGCTTGTAGGATCGACATTATTGTACTAAAAGCCAGTCGATCTCTCTCTCTGCAGCCTTTCTTTCACTCGACGGCACAAGGCAAACGTTTATATCACAGAACATTCTGGTTGGCTGTTTTGTCTGGCTGTGACACATCCATTCAGGCCGTTTGTGTAAACGATACCCGCTATTCTTTTCTCTGGTGCCCACAAGGTTGGCCACAACAACGTGGCCTGCAGGCGTTTCTTTTTGTCCATTTGGAAAATAAATATTATCATGTTTGGGAAAAAAAAGGGGGGGGGTCTTGTGTCGGCATGTGCGTCGGATAGCTGAGAGGTGGCATCATGTTGCATGAAATATCTTCAGACGCATCATCGGTGAAACGTAATCTTGGATCTTTGGATGACAGCGGCTGCCACTTTTTGCACATCCCTGAATAACTGGATGTATGTACGATGTTCTAGGCCAGAGACGGTTAAACCCAGTCCTCCAGGGACCGAATCCAAACAGGTTTTCTGACCTACCAGGTAGACAACCCTTTAACCTGGATTCCCACTGAATACCCAGGTGGATTGGTGCCCTTGAGGACTTGGTTCCAACGCCCCTGTTCTAGCATTTGTCTGTTGAAAGATGATGATACTTTAAGCAGGGGTGCCTAAATCCAGTCCTTGAGGGATGCAGCCGAGCCGGGTTTTCTGTCCTACCAGGTAGACTTTGCTTTGACCGGGGATCCCATTTTCCTGGGAGGAAGCGTTTTCTGCCTGGTAGGACAGGGATTCCAGCTTGTCTGCGGCCCTTGAAAACCTGATTTGCACCCTCCCCACTTCTGGCTAAATGTATCATTTCAGCTATTTAATTCTGTACGCTGAGATTTGGGATTGCTTTATTACACACAAAATGTGAGGATTTTTGTTGTTTTGATACAAACCTGGAAGGGAAAGCACCTGGAAGGTTTAGATCAACAACAGCCATGATTTCAGAATATCTGGGGGGGGGGGGGGGGGGGGGGAGGATTTCTCCAACACACACACATGTGGTCCTAAAGGCTTTTTTTGTGCTCTTCCTTCATAAATACCTGCACATACCAGTGGACATGCTTGCTCAATGGACAGGATGCCACGATTAACCTTCTGTGAGGGTAAATTATGACAAGAGAGGACGCAGGTTAGACGATGCTTGTCCATATTAAAGGTTTGTGCTGCTTCCTGCCAATTGTTAAAAATCTGCATCACCTTTCAGGCACGTTATCCCTGTAATAAATACATGAAGCACAGCGGAAAACAGGCAAAAACATCAACACCAGGCTAAGAGTTTCTCAGTGATTCACCAGATTAGGGTTGCTATGGCTGCTGGTACAGCAGTAAAACCCCCACTTTCAGTCTGGCTGTGTTGTTTGCAAAAACTGGCACAAGCTGAACAAATAGATGGATTTTAAAGAAGGGAGCACAGCGAGGAGTGAAAACTAAAACACCCTAAACTGTATAGGGACCATAAAGTTTACATTTATATAGTTAAGAAAGGCATCTTCCAGCAGGCACGCAGGGCTGTGCAGTTTGTGTTTGACATGTTTCCTTTTGTTCGCATCATGAGGTCGTTCCCCGGAGACCCTGGGCCTCCATCAGTGTCTATACCCAGGAGCCTCCTCCAGGCACGGAGGGGCAGAGTGTCGCTTCATGTCAGCCCAGAAATGTCACATCACCTCACACACTCACACACACACACAGGGTTTCCGCCCTGCTGCTGAGCACTCAACACTATTTAGAACCCTCAGTGGGTGCATGGGAGGCGTGCACACACAATGGTTAAAAAAAAGGAGGCTGTCCTTCCATGTGTGAGAGCATGCGGCGAAGTGTGTAATGCGTCCGTATATTCCTCAGAAGCGGGTTGTTGCTGGTTTGGGAGCTTTGACACAGCTTGGAGACACGGAGAGGAAGGTGATTATCTCCATGCTGGCAGCCACTCGCTCAAATAGACAAGAACTGTAAAGAAAAGGAGAGTTGGACACATTGTGTTGTTTTGTGATTACTTTTTTGCATAACTCATTGGCTTCAAAATGAGACCAAAGAAGTTCTTTTTTATCTGGCTGGATTTCAGGCGTTTGTCCGACACTTTTCCCAACTTTGGAAAGTTGCGAGAACGTTCTCACAGTTGAGGGTTTATGAATCATTTGCCGTCTCCCTCTTGGTTGCTCCTAAATAAAGCAGCAAGTTCTGACATTATTTCATAGAACTAGATGCTGTTTATGCAAAGAAAATCAGAAATGCTGTGTGTGGGTGTCAGAATTCTAGACCGAATTTTTCAAACATTCAAAGGATCCGCTATTTTTTTCTTCTGGAATTGGGTTTTTTGGTTTGTTTTTGTCTTCCCTGGCTCTCATTTGGGCTACAGAATCATCTCACAACTGGGGATGTGCTTTGCTCTGTGTCTTGTGTGCTTGTTTTTTGGCAGATACACACACACACACACACACACACACACACACACCTGGACCTGTGCTGCTGCCCAGATGGGTAGCAAAAAATATGATGTTGCCTCTGGATGGCAGCGATGGCACGGAGGAGCCGGGTAGTTGTAATGCTACGCACTGACGTCCTCACGAAGAAGATTAGTGAGGACGGCAATTTACATTAAAGGCAAAACATCCTGTAAAACGAATCGTGCGGTTTGGACTGGAACGGGTCACCCACCAGCTTAAAGTGTCTTCTGGAATGAGAGTCACACCATTTTACACCTCTCTGCCATCTCCTTTGTCCGTGCAGGGCTCCCAGCGTGCACCTCGAGCCTCATTCGCAGTGCCAACACCTCATTAGTGCGGTATGCAAATGAGCTGGCGAGGAACCAGAGGGCCGGAGCACATGGAGACAGAATGATATCGCAAATGTGGATTTTTGTGTTTGTGTGTGTTGGGGAGCCTGCAGACTGCCCAAGTTCACGTGCATTTACCACTTTCACTCTGTGTGTGTGTGTGTGTGTGTGAGAGAGAGAGATAGCCTAAATGAGACACAACACAACCACATTTGAGTCAGTCTGTGCTTGTCAATATTGTAGATTCTCAATAATTTAAAACACATAAATACATTGTTTTGTTGGCATCACGCGCTGTCAATAAAACCACAATAACACACGAGAGGTCATTTAGGGGCCTGTCTGCAAAAGATCAGCGTCTATTCTATAAAAACATATCCATCTGTGAGCAAATACTGGCTTATTTGGTTACCTGGGGAAACATGAATAAGATAAACTCACTTCTAATTTTGCACCTGACCCTGACAATGACGTGCAAATTTGATCAAATAAAAATGTTGAAAACAAAACCTGTAGCCTTTTAACAGCACTTGTTACCTATTGTACATTTTTTTCTTTCCTGGTGATGCAGGGAGTCACTTCCTTTCACTTAGGGAATGATTAGCACAGTTCATTTGTAAGAAAAAGTTTCTTCGCATGTTCCAGCTGGAGGCCTTTTCATAAAAAGACTGTATGTTCTGCTCGCACCAGTCTTTAGATCTACTGTTCCTTCACAGGCTAAAAAACATCAATAGGAATTTCCAACTAGGCCTGAGTGTGTGTGATGCAAGTGGCGTGTGTGTCCTGCCTGCTGCTTGGTTCCTGCTGGGGTTGTGCTCCAGTATCTCGAGACCCTATTTTGGGCTAAGCATGGATAAAAAGAAATAGATGCAAAATACAACACTTTTAAGATGAAAGAAACTACCAATTTTTTGATACATAGCTGTCAAAAGAACCACATGTTCCCTAAATTGCTGTAGTCAATAGTGGGACCATGAAACAGATTTCTTTGCTTCATTTGAACAGCTGATTGATGTGACTTCTTTTACTTACTTTTTTAAATGTTTGCCTAGGATGTTTTATTGTCTTGGAGTTAAAACATTACAGAACCAACACACACATTAATCCTCATTTTGACAAATTCTTTAAATACCCATAACCTGACCCGATCCAATCATCAGAGGACTTGGATACTGTGGGGACTGAAAATCCCAGCTATGTATTCTTTAATGGATGCTTTTGTTTTCAGTTCTTCTTTAGAATGTTCCACTGTGAGAAGGTCCAGCCACTTTACATGACACTTAAATGAGCTGTTCTTTGTTTTTGGCCTCTTCTGCTGTTGTTACACACATACAACAAAGCACAACTATCAAAAAGGGCCTTTGGTTTTACTTAATTATACTGATTATATTTACAGAATACCATAATTCAACACTTTAATGTATTTGGGCTTCTTCATGCCAGTGCAGCCTTTTCAAACTTTGTTTATCTGTTTATGCTTTAAATAAGTGGTTGTTTGAATGAACGCTATGTCGTGGACGTCAGCGGCACTGTTTGGTTTGCACACTCGGAAGTCATCCACGTGCATGCGCATCCATGCTCACGGTTTGTTTGTTTTTTGACTCACACTGATTGGTTTCACAAACCAATGATCACAAATCCACCTTTTTAGTGTCTCTCCCCCCATTTCTGTGTTTGCGTGTTGCTTCTGTTCACCTGTTTATTTTGTCCATTCGTAAAAAGCAGCCATTATTTCTCCCCCCAGGCGAAAGACGACGACGGCCTTGGTGGGAAATTACCCCAGCACAGCTTTACTCAGGACACGCCCAGGCTTGTCTTCAACACAAACAGCGATGTGCTTGTAAGGACCATAACCATTTAACACCAGATAGAGTTTAAGCTTGATGGCTACTGCAAAATATGTTTTGATGTTGCCTTTTGTTGAGAGCGTATAATTTCCCCAGCCATTTTTCCCCCGGCATGTCAAAGGAGTGTTTTATACTGGGCCATTACTGTGAAAGCAGGCATCAACCATCAGCTTGGAAGGGGGGGGGGGGTCCTCCTGTTTTACATAACATTTACATTCATTTAATTTTCATGACTTTTCTTCATGCGTCATGTTTGTTGACATTCTGTATCATAAGTCCAGATTGTTTATTTGGAAACCTGTATTGTTGTGAGGACCAATCAATTAATGTTCAACGCTAAAGAACTTGAGACTGAGTCAAGTCCAAGACTGTACATACAAAACACACACATACATTTGTTTTAATTGGAGCCTACTTGTCTTATGTACAGTAACTCAGGGTCTCTAGGAAATCCAGGGGAAAGGGATTACATATAAATAATAGAAAGAAAATATGTTAATTAAACAACATAACTTTTTTAAACCTTTAATCCAACAGGCTTCATTTGCTGCATACTAAGCTGAATATCTGTAACTTTTCTTTCCAGTTTTTTGTGCGATGATCTTTTTATAAAGTGGTTATTTATTTGTTTACTTTTAAGGTAGGTCTTGACTAGACTTCCATTACATTTTAGGATTTGACAGGATTCTTTAACATTAGGCATTATGGTGCTATAGCTTGTGTTCCCATTATCACTGCTAAAACGACACTTTTGCCCTTCAGCAAGAGAATCAGTTGCTCAAAAAAACTACAATGTTTAAGAGATAAAGTGTAAAAGGAAGTGGACTTTTTTTACTTGGAAATCCTGGTAGCTTTTTTAGTCATGAATACGTATACTTTAATTTGTACCTACTTAGGTAAATAATTTTCTTTAATCCACAAGTATTATGAAAGTAAGAGCAATCTATTTTATATAAAATAACAAAACCCCTCCATCCTTTGATAAGATCAACACCTGAACTGAAAGGTTCCCCAAAATCCCATCCATGACAATAATGCAACAATGCACTTTAAAAAAAAAGAAAACAAATTATGGTTTCATGATTTAAAACATCATTAAAATATGCAGGAAGAGTGATTTTTCAGCCTTTGAGAAGATGTACAAATAACATATTAATTCATGCATAATCCTCAATCATAAAATATAAATCAACACAATAGCATTTGATACTAGTCTAGATTCTAATGTCAAAACTAGTCGAGAAAAAACTGAAAGAATCCAGTTTGTAGTCCTGTACAAGGTTAATCTGAAATATGCACATTATGCTATTGTTCAAGATATCCAAAATGACGTCCCCTGCAATGTTTCCCCAAGCCTAACTCTGCTTAATTGATTAAAAATATACACCAAAAGTCATAAATAACTGCAAAAAAATGTTAGAAGACACATTCAAACACGAGCCACCAGATTTATCTTCTCATTTTTACCGCTGAAGCTGTTTTAGTTGCTGTGCACACGTGAGCGTGGAGTCTGAAATATAGTCCCATAGATGTTGAACGCGCCAAGTGACAATGGCCTCCATATATCACATCCTGGGATGACAAATGGTGATGGTTGCCTGTGATAAGCTCATGAGTTGTGTGGTTCTGCTGTTTGGCTTTTATGGACAGTTTGAAGCTGTGATGAAGTTTCAGTGAGGTTACTCAGATCTATAACACTGCGGGTTTATGACCATCTTGGACAGGAAGTGGAGTGTTTTCAAGAATCTAATAGTTGTATTTCTCAGATTGTATCTTCAGTTTGAAGTTTTTGGTTTAACAAATATCTGAACTATCTGGGTTGTTGACAAAACTAATTTCAGGACATTGTAGCGGTAATTGTTAATTTCACAATTTTATTAATTGGACAAACACAAGCTAAAAGAAAAAGCATTTAGAGAGAGCAAATCTCTGCCAAACAGACATTTCCCCACATATTGAGACTCAACCATATTATAATATACAGCATATATACATAGGCGGTACTGATACAAGGTTACATAACATAGTAGACTGATTTGCTTTAGCCTCTTGGATTTGAAGATCAATTGTCAAATCCATCATTTTTTCCTTGGCCCATTATCAATATTTTCCTGAAAAATTCATTAAAATCGCTTAATAACCTTTTGAGTTCTTCTGCTAAGAGGCAGACAAAGTTGGCTGTCAACCCCGGCAGAGGCAATGAATAAAGACATCAATTAAAACATAAATCATCTTTGCCAAAAGAGATCCAGGCATCTTAGTTTATTAATAAACTTAAAAATGCTTAGTTTACCAATCTTTATTAATATACGGCCCATCAGTATCGTCCAACACAAGTGAACAAACACACATGCCGCATGCTCAGAACTTTGTATTTTCTTTTAGTGGAAGTAAATTCTCCAGCACTTTATGAAACCACTTCGGCCCTGCAGCCTCTTATGACTCCTTACACTCACTAAAACATTCAAATACCTCTTAACTCCCTGCAACCTCCATCTGTTCTTCCTCTTCATTATTGAAGCCCCGGCTATCCCCTTACATCCTCAACCTTTCTCTCTCCTTCGCTCAGCTTTGACTAGGCTTCATTTTTGTGCCTTAAATGCTGTCCAACCAATGTCTTGACTCTAGAGATTGAAAATGCATCTTCATTTAAGTCTTAATTTCATGTAGTCGCAATGAAAAAAGCCTGAAAATGCTGCCGAACCAAAGGATTCAAATATCCATGGGTCAGAGGTGAGCAAACAATGGGTTAGTTTTAGAGAAACCATCGCCGATACTGGTTCATTGGCCACGATGGAAATAAATGGCCATAATTACATTTAACTGCAAACATCTGTGTACAGAGCAACAAGGCTTTGAAAGAGAGGAGAACGGCAAAACTCCATTAGCGTAATGTGCAGTGAAATTTCACTCAGTGCAGAAAGTCGTTAAGTGCTCTCCATCTGTCTCTGAGCAGAGGAGAAATCATTTCAGCACATTCATTATTTAAGATACCCGCTGACCGTTATCCACCTCAAAAAGCAACTTTTTGACTTTTAGTCCCGCAGGATTTATCGTTTTATCTTAGCCATTATTCTTTTTTGTTGAAGTTAAGTTCGTTTGCATCTTTAGCCCAGGTTATTCCTCAACAATTAACTATAACTATAAAAACACAACACAAAATATTTTTTATTCATTTCCGCATGTAGCAGCGTGGCACTCATTTCGACATCCCAAAGAAGAAAAAAAAACTCCAACATGAACAAAGAGTTCGCGATTTATTAACATGCAGCAGGGGTGCTGAGAAGTCTGTGTGATGGATGGACGTCGTTGACGGCTATGACAACTGATTAATGCCTTAATTATCTCTGGTGAGGACCTGCCACTCCTTCCAGAGCTGACAGAGTGAGCTGTGTGTGGCCTGACGAGTAATCCCGTGTTCAGGACTCGCCCACTGCTATCATCCGTACGAGGGTCACATTCATTTTCCTTCCAGAGAAAAGCTGCACTTTGGTGCTGTATAGGTGTACAACAGTGATGAAACAGTGCACCGGGCTGTTCTGGGATCTCTGCCACTGCACTAAGCAAGACAGATAACTTTGTCCTATGTGGTCATATTGAGATTCTGGAATCTGTTCTAGTTTGCAGTCTATTTAATGCAAAAGAGTTTAGAAGCTGGGGAAAATAGTGGACGTGATTAATGAGTAAAGCTGTGCTTTAAAATTCACTAAACAGAAAAGGAGGATTTTAGGACTTCTGTCATTTTAGGGGGAGTATTTTGAGGATAATGATGTATTTCATCATTAACATTGTACATTACCTTGTTTCATGTACATGTGTGGGACAGAAACACCGACTCTTATTAGATACGTTTTGTCCAAAACATTCTTTTCTTTCGAAACACTCAAAGTTGGACAGAGAAATTTTAAGGTGGTGCAAATCAAACGGGCGACAGAGTCTTTCTGCTGTGGATATAGATGACGTCTACAAGCAGATACATAGTAAGACCTTTGTAGGAAGATAACCTTTAGGCTTTCGCTGTTGCAAGGTCCCAGAATGTGATTGCAGCCCGTAGAGTATCTATATTATCGGCAGCGCACACATTAGTTCATGTTAGGAGAGAAAAGAAAAGACAATAACAGCCCTCAACAGCAGAACCCCATCAAGCTTCCCTCTGCCTATGAATTAAACATCATTCACAGAGCATATGTACTGCATGTAACCTTTCAAGCACTGCCTTTATAAAGAAAGGCAACCATAGTAATACAGAGATCAGAGTGGCAGCTCTAGTTAATCTTAATAAAAGTATCTACTTTTAGTTTAGTTCCAGATGACAAGTGTCAGATTTTGATTAAGTGTGTGTGCTGTTTGCTTTCTTTGTTGCAGGTGTGTGACTGGTGCAAACATATCCGCCACACCAAGGAATACCTTGACTTTGGAGCTGGCGAGAGGAGGTTGCAGTTCTGTAGTGCCAAATGTCTCAACCAATATAAGATGGACATTTTTTACAAGGAGACCCAGGCTGCACTCCCTGGAGCACTGTGTAACCCAGGGCACGGGGCAGGTGGAGACTCTAAGATGGAATGCAGCGGAGTACAGTTGCTCACTCCTGAATCCTGGGGAACGCCGTTAACAGAACTCCGCCGTAAAGCTCCATCCCCTGGGGGCCCTTCTTCCTGCTCTGCTATGACCCCTTCAACTTCTTCTACCACATCCCCTTCAGATACTGTTGCTGTCTGCTCACCATCCTCCTCTTCCTCGGTCAAGATTCCCACACCCAGACCCCACGAGAGTCCGACCCTCCCTCCCCCTCCTCTTCCCAACTTACATCCACCTCTTGGCGTTCCTTCTGGAAGTCCTCCCATGGTGATGACGCCTCGGGGACCCATGCCCCTGCCTCTGTTCATGGAACATCAAATGTTACAACAAATGCGTCCACCATTTCTACGTTCCTCTGCCCACCCAGCCGGGCCCAATAGCCCCCTCTCAAACCCTATTATCCCAGGTATTGGCCCACCACCTCCCTCTAGGAATATTTGCCCAACATCTAGTCCCATGCATAGGTCCCTGCTATCTCCACACATCCACCCCTCATCTAATCCAAACCCTGGAATGATGCCCCCTCATCCTGGCCTCCCCATTCCAGGCCTTCCTCCATTCCCTCCAGTCAACATGATACCCAATGGACGCATTCCACTTCCTCCAGTGATGAACATTGGCATGCCTTCTTTGGCCCCATTAGTCCCCCCGCCAACACTATTGGTCCCATACCCTATTATTGTTCCCCTTCCTGTCCCAATCCCTATTCCAATCCCAATCCCCTTCAGCCACAAAGACTCCAGAGACCAACCAGAGAGAAATGGTCCCATAAGAGGCACCTCAGAGTCCCATGCTTCTTCAGAATGTGGATTCTACTCTCCAGGTTCATCCAGAGATGACAGAGGTGAACAAAAAGAGTCAGTTAGAAAAGAGCGCCTCTCTCCTCTAGACTTGGAGAGAAACGGAAGGGCACTAGTGGACTTGACCGTGAAGGCAGAGGACAAATCAGGGAACCTGTGTCTGACAACTGGCCTGAGACAGATGGAGGGTGTAATTGATCTGACAGTCAGTCAGAGGTCATGCCAGCAACCGATAATTCAGAGGACGCTGCCTGAAGTCCAGGTGAAGGTAGAGGCAGAAGCAGAAGCGGTCTCCGCACCAGCCCCTGGACTGGAAGGGGAAGGGAAATGTAGGTGTGAAGGAGTTACCACACAGGGCCTCCTGTGTGAAACTGGGGTGGATGGAGTCGCAATCCCAAATCCTTTAGAATCATCAGCCCCGGCCTCCAACAGCAGCAGCTCTTCTTGCAATGATGAGCCTTCAGTAAAACAGCCAAATGCATACATTAACAACGGCTCAACACAGCTCCAGCCCCAGTCCCTCAGCCAGCCCCAAACCAGCCCTTCTGCCCCATTTAATGTCATTGTCAATGGCACAGGCTGGCATCCACTTGTCACTCCTGCCTTGCCTTGCCCTGACCAAAAAGGAGACCATGTTGCAGGAGAAGGGCAGGACAAGGTGAAGGCAGCCAATGGTGAACTAGAGCGTGATGCTTTGAAAGAGAACAATTGTTCGGTCAGAGAATGGGAGCAGGGAAAGCGTAGCACGGTGCAAGATGGCACGGCAGATGCATTAGAGGACAAGAAAGAGCACGACTCTAACTTGGAGGAAGGCGAGCATGCCTATGCGCTGCCACTGTTGTCGTCTGGGGGCTGTGTGGTCATTCAGCCTCTGTCAAAGCCTGGAAGTGAAAAGACGGCCATCCTGTCCTGCTCAATCAGTAACCCTATATCAGCGGCGGGGAGCCCAGAACTGGAGCCCCCTCTTAAGAGGAGGTGTTTGCGGATTCGCAATCAGAACAAATGAGGTAGGTTCTAATTGAACGCCCCAACTTGTGTCTATGTATATCTTGATAATGTTATATTTTGCAAATGAGTGCTGTCATGTGAATAGGCTTACTTTGTATCAGTATGCTCTTGTGCGCATGACTTTATGAAACAATCTCCTTCCAAATACAAATATAGTTACAACTAGGAGAAAAAAATGGTCAAAAGAGTTATTTGTATTGTGCAAAAAATTTAGCCTCACTGAAAATGTCGTTACCACCAATAGATGCTGGATTGGCTAAAGCTGGCCATGGTGAGTCTGGACCCAGACACCAGCTCAACAAACAATTCAGAGTATTTCATTCAGTATGTTAGAATTTTACTTTAAACTACTCAAAGTCGATGAGGACTACATATCTTGCTAGCGGCCCTACGCAGACCCCTATGCAGTACACTCAGGGCACATTCACACTCTGCAATCATGCCCCCTAAAGTTTGAATTATTTGGTTGGTGTGTGACCATGGTTGAGAACGGCAAGCTTCTGTGGCACGGCATGGTTGAAAAAGTGTGGTTTAATGCAGTAAGGGTGGTCACACATGCGTACAAGCACAGTTGCACACACAACGCATGAAATGTGGTCACTACGCATGAACCACGCAAATCGCTGCCCTGTGTGGTCAATAATCTGGACACATGTTTTAGTTCTTCAGCCATGTAAAATCAGCCTTTTTAATGAGGGCGTTGTATGCTGTATAGTAATGCAATACTTGTCGGAGGAATCTGTGCTTGTGAATAGTCAAAGAAACACAGTACATGAGTAGAAAGAAAAAGAAAAAGAAAGAAGTATTTTTGTTTTTAAAATATTCAAAATTCTTTTTGTTGGTCTTGGGAGCTGTTTTTGCCATATCTACAGTAAAGTTCTACTCTTCTGATTTCACTCTTTCTCAGACTCAGATTCAGATTTTAAGAAAATGGACATGGAAGATTATGTTAGCCAAGAAGCATATATATATATATCAAATAAGCTCATTGTTCCTGCTTTTAGTTGCTTAACTTTGGCAGGCTGGTCGCATCACAGACGGTAACGGAAATCTTTTACGACAAAGGATTCATTCATCACATTAATACAATTTTAATGATATCACTCTTGAGTTGTTAATTAAATGAAACTGAAATGAAGTGCGAGCGAAGGCCAATTCAAGTTGTGGTAACATGATGCGAGTGCTCTGAATTAGAGTAATTAATTAATGAGAAGAGACAGAAATCAAGGCCCATTCACTGCAGAAGCAGCTCAAGTGACTCTTTGAAGCGCTGGTTAAAATTCTAATTCTAAATGGACTAAATGGTTTTTAACCCTTCAAGGGAGCCAAGGTTTAACACTGTTGGTCAGGTGATGCACAAACTCTGCATTGTAGCTCATCTTCACCTCTTCAAATCTGGAATTGCATTCATATATATTGACATTGTTTACATTTTTGATTTTATTTCGTGTTTTTCGACCCATGAATGTAAGTTGTGCATGTCTGCGTCACAAAATTTAGAATATTTAACTTGACTTGTACTCTGACATCAGCCTTTAATCAGAGCTCATTATATTTCTCTATATTTGAATCTCTCTTTAACTTTATTTACTGGCAAATATAAAACTAATAACTGACAAAGAGCCAGAATTTTAACACAACTCTTGATTGCATTTGAATAAGAAAGCGTCCGCACTGCTGCCGAGTTTAATTAAGCGCAGCGTTTAATTAAACCGTTGCACCGTTTTTAACATTTGTATGACTGTGTTGTTCAAAACCCAGAGATGAGAATTTGGGCCAATTTTGGGTGTCACGACTTGATTGTAATTGACCTCCTATTCTGTTAGGCAGATGGACGCTCTGAGGACTACACTGCCAATGTCCACCCCCACATCCCAATCCCATCCCTCTGCAACTCCACCCCCAGACGTGTGTGCCCACGGAAGGTTTTTCTTGCCCTCGCTCATCATCCAGACTACCAGCAGATCGTCTTTGACGACGACCCACAGTCCATCAGGTCGACTTGTGTCACAAGAAGGCTCCTTGTGTTAATGAATTTCATGTTCTGATGATGGTCCAAAGCTCTTGGGATGCGACTTGAAGCCCGGATCAATTGACCTTTGAACTGCAGATAGTATCCAGGCACCGCCACTATGGTGGTTCGCTCCACTTTCAGCCCGTCTGACCTCACAGCTTTTCCATCTCGCTCCATCAAAGAAAGTCTGTCGTGTAGTCAGAGAAGAGTAAAAAAATACCCAAAATGAACGCAAAGGAAACAAGCGTTGCACACAAAACTACCACCTGTGTTGTGATTTATGTATAATTGACGAAAACTGCAGAGTCAAATATTAACATTCACCAGCAAATAATGCATTAGTTGAGGGGTTCTCAACTGGTCTCACTCTGAGACTGACAGTTTCCTCATGGTCGTTAAGTCGCGAACCACTTTGGGTTCTTAGGGTTTCTGTCCCTCAATGAACAAAAATCCACAAATGTTCCCCGGGTCATATTTAAGCTTTGCCATCTTAACCCCTAGAGACACAAACTTAAAGTGTCAATCCAATGGCAGTTACCATGGCTACACGAATGCTGCTGCACGTGTCTGATGCATGCCTTTCAAAATAAGTTTTTTGTTTTTTCAAAATAAAAGACATGTCCAACATCAGATGCGCATTGAACATTTTTACTTTTTTGACCAGCTGACCCATCCAGAAGGGGTCTGCGACCCCTTTTTGGGTCTCGACCCACCAGTTGAGAACCACTGCATTAGTTCACTCCTAAAGATTTCAACCCCCCACCCCCAAAAACGCAACATAGAAACTCCTTCAGCGGGTTACTACCCCATCTTTTCCATTGTACATTACCAGTTGCCATGTCGGGTTAGTTTGACCCATTCCCCCATTTTATCCCAAATACAACTCTAGAAGTGTTCACTGCTCTAGTACAATTGTGAGGATGGTTAAACATGTCTAAACATTAGCTCCGAGTTAGCTGCAACAGCTGTGCCAGTTTACTCTCTATGCGGGAGGGTACGATCAAATGCCAAAGGCCTTTGGTGTGTTTAGTTCTTAATGGAGCTACAATTTAAAGATATGGCCAGGGAAAAAAAATCTGCCAAAATAAAGAAAGCACTTACCGGTACTTCAAACAAGATGACACTGGATAGCACAAGTGGATGTCAAAACAGTTTTTCCTTTGTCTCCGTTGTCCTCGCTCCACAACAGCCTGCATTTTTGATCACAGCGTGTCCTACTGCTATTGCCTCAGCATTTCAATTAATTCCATCTTAATGATGTGTTTGATGCATCTTGGAGGAATCAACCCCATTTTTGTGTTTGAATGTTTGCTCGAGTCGTGTATGGCAGTTTAAGCCGAGAGCCTGGTTTGGTGTCACATGGGAGCGGTTCCCTGCCAAAGTCATAGGTGGGAGTTCAGAGGTCATGTCCCAACTAATGTATTAAAGGAAACTATTGTTTTGCTGATTTTCACTTCACACTTCAGCCAACTGGCTAATACCCCAACTTAAGGACTGGAGACAATGCTAGCTAGCCTGTCAAACATAAAGATTGCTCATACCAGCATATTGGAGAGTTGTAAAGGGCTTTTTGCTGGAAAAAGGCCACTCACAGAAAATACTTCTCGATTTGGTTCATGTCTCAGGTGAAGTGTGCACTGTACAAATGTTGCATTCTAAAAAAGGAATACCGTAAATAACAAGGACTAAGGGAAGGCTAATGCTACTATTAGGAAGAATGAAAGAGTCATCCAGAAAATGTGGGATTTGAGAAATAAATCAAAATTAGGAAACATCAAGAATAAATATATTAAATCCCAGTTGTGTACCTAAACAGTCACATTTTATCCAAACATTAAAAAAAAAAGTTTAATGCTGTATTACCCACCGTATCAACTTTTATTCTCCCTTGGGTGACTGTGGGTTGTAGTTTCATTGCTGTATTTCTGGAAATGCCCACAAATTATTTACAATTGCTCCCACTAGGAATTATTTTTCTAGTTTATACTTAAAACCCTTGCCCCACATCTTTTGTACTGTCCATTTTGAGTGTTAGACCAGAGCCCAGAGCACCACATAGTGACCACGCTAGAAACAGATATTGAAGATGTCAAGTGGAAATCCAGGACCACTGACCCAGTTCATGATGGCAAAATACTCCAAATCTCCAGCATTCCATTTTCTTTTTTTCTATACTGGACTACAGGCTTGGCCTGCAGCCTGAATTATGCAAAAACAACTCCAGCTCTTAGACAGACAAACGGTCCACAGACAAAATAAAACATGACATAATGAAAAAAAAAGAAAGAAAACAAAGATGTTGCCTTAACTCTTGCTTGTATAATCTTTACAGTTAAGACAATGATTCTCACTTGTAAAGAAGAATATTCCTTCTTTGTAAAAAACAAAATACCAACAACAAATTGCTTGTGTCAATGTGTTTATGATCAGCTTTTTTTCCCCCTTTTTTCTGTAACTTGTATGAGCTCTCACATTTTTGCTAAGAGGAAATTCTCTGAGTTCTTAACCATTCGATCCGTTTTAACTTGTGGTGGACTGTCGATCTTTTTGTGTACATTTTTATAGTATTATTTATTGTTGACAAGTTTTGCATTTGCAGATAATAAAAGTGAACGTGGCCTGACCTGAGCATTCTGTAAATGCTGCTTCAGAGCATTTTTTAATGACTCAATTGAAGAAATGAGTGATGTCAGGAGAAGATCTGAGGTTTTTTTTTATTATGATGTTGTAACATGTACATAACATGTGGGCAAACCTGCTTCAAAAGATCATTTCTTTGTGTTGTAACAGTATTTGTTTTACCCAGTGAATTGCTCATGAAGACAAATAAATAAGAAGCACACACAATACGATGTCTTATCTGCTTATTTAAGAAATCCAATCTACCAAGGTCATGGCATAACACCATGGGACATTTGTCCTCCATTTGTATAATTAACAATCTAAATAAATCCGGCTTTATCAGGAAATCATCAGCTTTTATACTGTTGAACAACAAAAAATGCATATTTTAACTTATTGCCAATTCCAATTATTACACAGACTAAAACTGTGAATCATGGATTTGAATTCTAAAATGTCATTTTGTGTAGTTACAAAATATAGCCCTAACAGTAAATTGATGATTATGTAGATTTTCCAAATAGTTACCTGACAAAAGATGAATTATTACTATGAAAAAATGAAAATAGACAGGTTGATGACGTAGCTGAATAAAGAAGAGTCAAAATATAACAACAAATATGTTAACCAAATAAAGTGTTTTTATTGATCCAAAAGTTTTGGAGCGCAGCTCTGCAGGGGGAAATGTGGTCTCTGGCTCTATCTAGTGGCAAAATAGAACACACAAAAGTGTTCTAATGGGTGGAACATCGAACATTAACATGTATGATACATAATAACTGGAGTTTTAGATTTAAAAGATTTCTATTTGATAATATATTTAAAAAGAAAAACAAACCAACAAACAAAAAAACCAAAATGAAAGAAGAAAAGGTTGAAATCAAATGCAGCTTCACCGTAACCCTGTTTTTCAGCGCACATAAACAGCCAACCAAACAAAAAAGCAAATAAATGCATAATTGTTATAATAACTGTTATAATCCCTGTTTATACAGGGCTAAATGGTTTAGTCCCTGCAGATGCTTTGGTAAACATTGAATGCAGGCAAAGACTTTTAGCCACTTTGTCTTGCAGAGATAAGGAAGTGTTTTATTGTTTTGTTATCAAACAAAAAGATTTGATCATTTTCAAATATAGCCTAAATTAAATTTAGGATATGTTAAATATACTTAAATATGCAGTATATTTGCAAGCCTGTATGTAGCAGTTAAGATTGAAAGTAAATGCTCTTTGGACTTTGAAATGCAGCCATTTCTTACCTTTTGGACAGCTTTGGATTGAAGCTTGTGTTCTTCACATGCATAGGCAGAACATTCACTGATAAACAGGAGATGAAGACATTTTTAGGACAGCTGATATAACAAACTGACAAAGATTAACTGTCAGAGTGGAAAAAATGAGCATTTTTCTGAAGCAGAGCCTGGTCAGATCACATTTGCTTTGGAAAGAAGAGTTTCCAACATCAATAAGAACTTTGATTTGCATTGAAGAGGATACGAGCCCAGTCACATTATTCTTACATATTACTCTGCGACATTATTGAGTCTAAATGAAATGATGTATCTGTTGTAGTGAGGTGATGTGTTACTGAATTTGGCAGAACATTAAACTGTTTCAAGTGGGCCATGCCATTGCTCACACAGTGATTTGTGTAACGAATCCATCCCCTTGCCGGTTAAAAAGCACATTTACCGACAGGTTCACAATTTATGATGTGATAATAAGATGTGAGGTTGTCTCACTGTTATTTCTCACCTTATTTACCAGATATCAGCTCTCAAATCTGCCAGCTCTTGCATTACAAAAGTGTGAGCTTTTTACTGTCGGCTGTGTTTGTGTTTGTTTCTTCCACTGCCGGGATTGCGTGAAATGAAAGGAAAAATTGGGAATATCCTGTTACACGTGCTTTCCTTCCCCCAAATAACAGCAAACGCACAATCGTGAAAAGCAAACTCTCGCTGCCTCCATCTATAAGAGAATTATTTAGATCCTTAATGAGCCGGTTTTAGATAGTAATTTTAGTACTGCGGGAATATCTGTAATCATCTGTGTCCGTTTTGGACGCAGCATTTTAAGTGTAGGAGAAGAACGGTGGATTGTGGGTAATGGAGTCCTTTGCGTGTTGATGTCCGTGGGAGGAGAGAGACTCCTGACTCAGTGCACGGCAAAGAATTTATTCGCTTGTGGAGCTTTTCTCTGAAGGCATAACTTGTCGTCTTGGGCGATATAGCCGACAAAAAAGACCAAGGGACGGTGGACGGACGTAAAAATGCCAGAAGAACTTCAGCGAGGGAGCGAGTGCTTATTAAAAATTGAGCGCGGGAGAAGAGACGTAAGCGGCCCCTCGGATGACTTGTAGCAGCACTGAGGACAGACTACAACACTAACGGGCTCCAAACATTGAATGGGCACAAACCAAGAGGAATTTTCTTCCAAAGGCGACACCAATGCACGTCCAAACGGCCTAAAACCCAAAGGGAAGGGGAGGAGAGGGGGCAAAGAAAACGCCCTGTTGCCTCTTGTTGCTATCTACGTCCAAACTTTGTGGCGGAGTTGGAAAATGTATATATTAGTTAAAGTGCGGGGATGATTTAAACGCGACCTTTACCGTCATTAGCTCTGCAGAAAGTGCGAAGGAACCGAGCCGCCGCTCGTTTTTGACATGTTTTAGGAGGCTGGGAATGTCTCTCAATTTGGGAACTATTTTTCCTCTTCATTGTGCACCCTTATTCCTGTTGGGAGGCGAGTTGGGTGGGCTGCGAGCTCGGTGAGGGCCGCGCACATTAGCCACGGACCGACAGGCTTCACTTGCAAAGTTTTTCTTTGTTTTTGGGGAAACTCTATTTTTTTTAAAAGTTTTTCTTTTTAAACAAAAGCGGCCCCGCAATCATGTCGCTGGGCGCCGAGAGGAGGCTGGAACCCCGGCTGAGGAAGCTGGAGGACATGATCAGAGATCCCAGATCTGCCATAAACCTGGAAAGTTTGCTGGTAAGTCAAGCCGGGCACACCTAATAGTTAATTAATAATGCCACTGCGTTCACTGAAACGCTACCCACGCGTGTGCACGCTGGAATAAGGCTCTATTGACGTGCTGGACCGGACGGAACCTCCTCTGTTAGCATTGGGTTCACACATTGATGCTACACACAACAGCTCCTCCTTATTAATCCCCACCGTTTGCGTCCTGTCCTGCAGTTTACTGTTTATTCCATAATAAAAGCTTAAATAAGATGGATGGAAAGTAGGCCGAGGACAGACAGTGCAGGGGGGGTTTGTGAAGCATGCCTGCAGATTAGGATTAACCCGGAGAATGTCCCCCTGGGTGTGTTTATGGAGACTAATGTTGCTGGTTAAACTTCCTCCTGCTGGACAACTCTGTCCAGAAATGGACAATTCCAACGCTGATGTGGACCATTTGTGGCTGACAGCAGGGTTTCGTGATGTTGGATTGACTCGCTGTCATTTTATCACAAATTCCTGACATGTGAGCAACTCTGCTGCGTCCCTTTTTGCAGCAGTTGTCCCAGTGGACAATTTTTGTTATCTCATGACCTGGGACGGCTCTTCTTTGTCCCTCGATTACAGCCAATGCAAAGATGTGCCAACACATTGAGGATTATAGAGCTAAAAGGGACTAAATCACTATCTGAAATGTCTGTTCTGTTTTTTAGGGGTTGGCAAATAGAAAGAGGTTTCAATTTGAATAATCCTAGTTTGGTTAAGATCTAGAATGTCTTTTATTGTGATGGTGCATAATTCAGTGGAGGAAAAAGAAAATCCTCCTATTAATCCAGTTTTGTTTATCGTGACATCAATCTGAAGGAGGAACAGAAGCTTTTTTCCACCCTTGACCAACCCTCAAAATAGACACGGGGGAAATGAAGTGGATTTTGCTGTTGGGACCAACATCCCTCCCCCCCCCCCCCCCCCCCCATCATAGATGGCGTTTTAACTTTGCCTTAAACTTATTAGAAGCTGGCCCAAGGTGACAGGTCCTGCTGGACCAAGCAGTGTGGGGTTTGCTGGGCCTCTAACAGGATCTGACAGAGGGCAAGCACACTGTCAGCTCTATCTTAAAAAGCATCCCCTTACCCCTTTTAATGGGCCCCATCTAGCTCGGGCCCCCTCCGCAACCCCCCGCCCCCTGTTCCTCTACACTCCTCGAGACACTCCCGGTGTATCCCTCTCTGCTTTTAAACACGGAGCTGCCTCGCTGGAACACCGGCGCAGTTCACTTCCTGCGTGTGAGGCAGGGAGCTGGAGGTATTTCTGACAAAAGTCGAGTGGGATGCAGGCGTAGGAGAGGACAGGCTGCAGTTTTCCATTTTTAGCCGCCTCGCTTGGTGCTGTCAGCGGGATCAAGAAGTTTCGCTGCTTCTGAAGAGATTCAGACAATTTCATGCATGCGCAAACACAGTGTTCGGAAATTCCCCCCCCCCCCCCCCCCCCCCCCCCCGACGTCGGGACAAAAACACATGCCTCAGGTGCCATAATAATTGCTCACTGGCTCCCAGTCGGTAAATGGTGAATCATTAGGTTGTGGCAGTAGCTTATGTCAAAATCGCTAGAAGGTTAATATACTAAAAAAACCCATTCTAGTGTGTATTTTCCAGTTGGATGTGATGTATCTGGGCCTCTGGAGCACTGTCTGCCTGACCCAAGGACACAGAGACGTGAGAGGGGCCTTCCTGGAAAGATAGCCTCCTGTTCAAATGATGGAATGTGTACTATTGTACTGTGACACAGTCATTTCAAGGTCAAGATTTGTGTTTAAAATAATATATATACTGTTGGCACCCCTGGCAAAAGGAATGGAGCACTACCAAACGACTGTTTAGTACATTCGGCTCATTTTATATCCTCAGTCGGCATCGTGTGGAATTGAATTGACCTTTTCCCTGATGTAAACTGCACTCGCTTGGCAGTTCCCAGGACAAGCAGCAAAAAGGACATTTTTCCAGATAAAGAAAAGTATGGACGCTAGATTGCGAGTCGCACAAATGGCCTCTCCACCGTCCTAAAGGAAGTGACCTCATTGTGTAAATAGTTGGCAGCTATATATGGGGCTCAGAATCCCTGCAAATGTCTGCACTTTCCCCTCTCACTTTTAAGCCTTATCTAGTTTTCTCTGCCTGTGCGTCTCAGCTCCTCGTGCGCAGCCAGAACCTGCTGCAGGTATGCTGCCTGCAGCCGCAGTCTGGATCCTTCTGATCGGCTTCTGCAGCCCCCGGGACTGTCGGGATAACTTTATGCACGGCACTTGAGATATCTCATGAAAGATATGTGATGAGAAAAGAGGTCAGAGGGTCTTCTGATGTCTTCCAGACACCATTTTCCTGTGGGCAGGACTATGTGGTCTTTCCTGGAATGTCATCTCTCTCTTTAATGGATGTGAGAGCCTCTTTGAAATGAGCGTTAATTATGTCTATATTTTTAGTTTCCTTGTATCTCACCTCCCAACTAATCGTTGTTGTCGTCAAGCATCTTGTGCGTCTGAATTATCTCCCTGACTTCTGTTTTAACCCCCCCAACAATACTCAAACGTTCTTTAGTGTTTAACCAGGTCGGGATAACCTGAGAGAGGCTTCCCTCTTCGCCCTAGAAGTCAACCTCGGGATCTTTTTCACCTCAGGAGTTCAGTTTAGCTGCTTCCAGCCGAAGCCGTCCCAGCTTCAGCGTGCTAGCTGAATAGAAACGCTGCCTTATAAGGCACTGGGGGACGGTGGCCCGGCCAACTTTTTTTTTTTTTCTCGCAAAACAAACCAGTCTCCCTGTTCCGCACCTCCTCTGGTGAGAGGGTTAAGCCACTGTGCACTTTTTTTTTAGGGGTTTGTGCCACTGGGTGAAGAAGAACCAGCATCTGTGGGGTGTGTTTGAGCGTACAGTTGTGTGTTGAAATATCACAGTTCTCCTTAACTATGCTTGGTAGTTTTTTTTTATTGCACAAGTGATTTTATCAGAGTTTGAGGTATGAACCATGTTAGTTATGCAATTACTGTACAGACATTTATATCATCTAAAGGAAAAAAACATTTAAACTGTATGACCATGTGACATATTCAGTAAAATACGGCTGCAGCGTCTAATAATCCAGGATGTAGATCTCCATCCGACTGACCTGTATGTCAGTCGTGCACGATGGCACCTGGCACTTGTGTTGCCGCAAGAGCACGAATACAAGTCATCTCGACAACGTTTTTATTGATGCACACATTGAGCACAGTTATGTGCACTCAGGAAACCCCACAGACACCACGAGGGATTGTGTTTTTAACCACACACACACACACACACACACACACGCGCACAAATGGCAAACCCATCCAGACATGTGACCATGTCAACCGTTTGGGTCACACAAAGATTTTAGAACGATATGATTTTAGACAGTTTTCGAGTCAAGTCAGTGAGAGTAAAATGTTGAGGATTGTTCAGAATTTTAATCAGCACAGGCAGCTTGAACCCTCTGGGCTGTAGTTTGAAATCTTTTACTTACTCCATGACTTTGCATTAGTAGAAAGTAGAAAAAAGCAGCACATTATGACTGGCTGCGTGCACCATGTCCCAGTCTGACTGCGTTTGGGCCCCACGCTGGGTAACTGCATTGGTCATTGTCTCTGCTTCTGAAGAGTTGCATGTTATTACCGTTATGATGCACGATGTCCAGGACTTAGTCTGAGTCATTTCATTCAGGACATGATTCAAAATGTACCGCTCCACTGATGCGTATTCAGTTCCTGTTGGTTGTATCCTCACATCCACCTTTGGCTCATCAAAGTTGGGCCTTTTTTGCCTGATACCTTGTGAACCTGAAACTAAATTCTTGCAAAAATTGAGTAATAATATATCTATTACAGTTCCGATGATTGCAGTGAATTAAGATGTAAAACATAACGCACTTCCAGCGACAAACACCCACATGCACACTTTAATACTGCACTGTTACACATTACATAAGATGGAAATTAGGAGCTATATTAGTGATCAAAGCTAACATACATCTAATGAGATGACATGATTATGAATGTGAGCTAGATAAAACTGTTGAGTGTCAGCTATCTTACAATGTTCACCACAGAATGGAGATAAAAACTAGGACTGCTCTGCTTTCAGTCTTTTCACTGGTTTCTACTTTATGATTTGGATATTTCTCCGATTTTATCGCATCTTTATTTCAAATCGTCTAATAATTCAGTACGCGGTTACTGTGCGCGTAAACACTCTATTTCAGGTGGCTCAAAGTCACGACGTGCTTTAAAGCAGAGGTCCTGGTCAAAGAGCGGCTGTGATTCGTCTGTGAGATTTTTCTTTTTGGAACTGTCCATCTGGCCGTAACATTATCGGTCCATCACAACCTGTTCACAGCCTCCCACACAATGATGCATTCGCTGTAGCTCGTACACGTTGGTTTGCATGGAGACGCGTTTTTGTACCCCTCCGCAGACCGTTGCCTTGATCCTGACAACCGTGTCGTGCGCAGCCGTCGGCGACCGTGGAAGACGTCAGCAGATCCCTAAATAGGCGGAGGCCGTGCGTGACTTAATATCGCTTTCAAACAACATAAAATACTTGTGTTTCTCTGAAACATTGTTTCAATGTTGAAACTAGCAGTTGTTGAAAGCTTGGTTGTAGCAATAATAAAATACAGTTGTTGTGGACTAGCCTTGAGGTTCCCATATGCAAAATATGCCAGAGATGCAGTCCGGACTGAATTAATGATGAGGCATGGTGGAAGCTTCAGGAGCAGTGTGTCTGTGGGAGTCAGCCTCTCCCTCCCTCCTGCAGTTTGGGCTTTTCAGCAGTGCTGCTTTTATACTTGCACAAGCCTGCAGATGTTGAAATATCACAACAGTATGTAAATGAGATTACATCATGTACCGTAAGAACCCTACTAGCATTTATCTGAGGGTGCACAGCTAAAGTTGTGGTTGTCGAAACAAAAGAAGATATTGGCATCTCAAACAATTTACTGTTCATTTCAAAAATCTCCTTTTCTGTTTTTTAAAAGGCATTTCCCATCTTCCACCTTTAAGCATAAGGAATATATATATAATTACTCATAATTCTTTGGAATTCTGTATATCGCAAAATGGAAATACGCATGTACTAAATCAGACTATTGTGTGTATTTGTAAAACATAACTCTGCTACCTTTGTCACGTCAACTTGGAAATTATAACCAGGAACGTACAATGGAAATATACTGTATGTCAGTCTATATGTTTATATGTGCAGGGATCAAAACGCACACGGACAAAAGTGTGTTAAATTCTACTCTGCTAGGCATATTTTCACTGCAGGAGTTCCTGGTAAATACTGGGGTGGGAACCTTACGGGAGCCGTTCCTCTGGATGGTCGTAACTCCACTCTGGTGCAGGAGCCCTCGGCGAGCTGCCAAAAGCAAAAACAAACAAAGAAAACAACAATGAGGATGGAGGTAAACATGGACGGAGCTGAGGCGGTTGCCATGTTTGTGGTTCGTGTAGACGGAGGCGGACGCTGTGAACGAGAGAAGGCGTCTCCAAGAAGAATTCGAACGCGCTTGTTTGGATTTCCGACGGCGTCGCTTCTTTCTCCCAATCAGTGCTGTGCGAACCTCAACCCGGGAGATCTTGAGGGCCGATCTCAGTACCTGCTTTGGTGCAGGGACTCGGGGCCCATTAACGTTTCTGTGAATGGCCCTTCGGGGGAAGTTCCTGCAGTGGAGACACGCACAAACGGCCAAGGCCCCATAAAATTACCCCGACGTTCCTGCAGTGGAATCGCGCCTACTGTTGTTCCCTGTGGAGACATTAGCTGTTCTATTTGTGGGGCTCTGCAGGATTCCTGCTCTTGCGTCTTTCTTGGAAGTTTTACTGCTTCTGCCTGGCATAGTCCCCCTCTGTTCTGCCCACCGTTTACCCCCACAACTATTTTTAAATGGCTGGAATTCAATCAAAACATTCACTTTCTGCTCAATCCTTTTAAAGCCCAGTGTGGGGCTGCAGTAATTCTGCTCCACATGCTTACTGATGATTGGACCTTTTTAATTTTTTGGGTGCAGAGCATATTTCTTTAGCATCACTACATTTCTGACGGTGGAGCCAAATGCGT
Source organism: Takifugu flavidus (assembly GCF_003711565.1). NCBI lineage: Eukaryota > Metazoa > Chordata > Actinopteri > Tetraodontiformes > Tetraodontidae > Takifugu > Takifugu flavidus. The sequence continues at coordinate 2,567,850 of NC_079535.1, read as the reverse complement.
TTAAAAAAAGAATAAAGAATTAAGGCTGTAGGACAAAGATAGACAGCATCCTTATCTCAAAAGCACTGTAAATAAAATGGTAAAGAATTAGAGGCACTTAAGGTCTCCGTTGCATCAATGGCTTTCAGCTTTTTTTGCTAAAGTTGCTAAGCAACGGGCCGTAACACATTTGCTGGAAGGCAGTGTCACAGGGGTAAAGATGCTAAAGCTCTGTCTAGTAAATACATAACAATTTTTACTGGCGATAAGCCTAAATGGAGCGATAAGGCTTATCAGCTCAGGGCAAAGCCATTGCAAACGTGTGCCTAGAAATGAAATGGAAACCATAGATCAAGTTGAGCTTTATGACCCGCCGTCATGGTTTGTTATTAGTTCAAACCGTTATGGAAAGAAAGTCCCACTTCAGGTTTACACTTTCCCAGATGCTTGTCAGCTATTTAATATTTATCCACTGTTGTTTAAGTTTATTAGCTAAGAACCCCCCCCCTCCTTCCGGGGCCCAGTTAGCTGCTATTAGAGTAACACTAATGGACACAAATTGAACTGCCAGGTCATTTCTCTCTGAAGCTCTAAGCAGCTGGGGGTGGACGCTCTTTACCGTCTGCACCTTTAAGAGGAACGCTGCCACAGCCGGGCCGAGCAGAGGCCTCTGTGCTTGTTTGTGTGAGCGATTCTATCTAAACAAGTTCAAGTAAGTACTTTGCCAACACAAATGTGCTTCATAAACACTCATCTGTATATCTCATTGCATAACAGCAAAGCCTGAAGTGACAAAACAAATATTTATTTATGAATCAATCTCTTAATCCATCAATCCCGCTTAAGATATACTACCGACAGCTCTTTATTTTCTATTTCTCCAGTTATCTTCTGCAAACACTCCTGTTTGATGTTCAAGCTTGGACTTTAGTGATGCGGAGAGACAGATTTGTCCCAAACTTTGGCTTAATTTGGCTCAGGACAGAGCAGTCATTTTTCATTTCCAACTTCTTTTACTTTGGTATTTTTACCCCTTCAATCTTACCGTTGAACAATGTGTGCACGGTTGTGTGCTTAAGGCTTGTAAACTATTTAGTGACATTTGATACTTGTTTGCTTTGTCTCCCTTCACTACCTTGCACACAAAAAAAAGCAAACAAACCTCAGGTGTATAAAGTCCATGTGTGACCTGTCCTGGCTGCATTTGGCTGTTCTGTCTGCAAACCTTCAGATATGATTTGAATCATTTTGCAAACCACGAAACCACGACCGGATTTTGTGATTGAAAGAAAGCTGCATTTTCATATCCTCCTTAGCAAAATGAGCTTAGCTAGATTTTAGCCCGCAGCCTCTTGCTCAGAGTCACCCATAATATTTGAAAAAAAAAACATTTAAAATGAAAACACACTGAAGAGTGAGAGTGTCTAAATGAATACTTGATGTTGTACAATGAGGAAGTTGATACCACATCAGTGTCACCCTTTAGATTAAGTTTCCAATGCAGCAGCGTCTTTTCAAAATGTCATCCCAAATCTAGTTCTACAATATGTTGTGGAATCAAAAGGTCCTGCTTTACTGAGGCTATTTCTGTTACTTTCTGCAGTCTTCGCCATAAGGTGTTTACTTCAGCTGTATCTGAATATATACAGTAGACAAAGAGGAAATACTGGTAACACAAGAATACAAAAGCAAATAACATGATGGAGTCGTGAGAGGGAAATTCGCTCTTTGCTGTTAGCATACATGTGATCATTTTGTCCGTATTGATGTAGGTCAAAATGTCACCATTCATCAATTATTATACCAGCAACAACTGGTTGCAACAACAAGAGGATCCTCCATTGGGTATAAGGGGCGTCGTCTAGTTAAAAGGCTGATTTTAACTACCTACAGGTCATTTAAAACGCCGTGCAGTCTCCAGAGCAGATATGAAAGGAGTTGTTCCCCCCGCACGTTTTATACAGCACATATCTGTCCTGTTTCTCAACCTTTGAACATGTCTATTTGATTTTTTCTTTTTATGTATTATGGCACATCTTCAGAGAAAAGGGCAGCTGTGATGTGTATTTTCTGGCCAAGCATTTCTGTAATATTTCCACCAACTATGGCCTCAGAGAGGTACAGACAAAAAAATATAGTGGGACTAATCCTGAATTCTATTTTGGCCACATGAGAATGCAGAGGAGCAGCCGTTTCAGAGAGTGCTGCTTTAAAGGAAATGACTTGCACACAGGGACCGACTTCATGACACAGTGAAATTATCTGCCGGTCCTGGGGTGGGGTGGATCATTTCCTGTATCGGCCAGCTCGTAGGGAGATCCTCGTCCATTCGGATGTGCTCACACACCCCCGGCGATCTCTTTCCAACCCCGGAGTGTGTATTTTTTCCCTTAAATAGTAGTTTTGCGTGAGGTCAGTCCTTTAATGGGGAAGTGAGGTTCATATGATGAAGCAGAGCCGACCGCAGCCGAGCGGAGAATGATGCAGCGGGAAGAGAGGCAGTTAAGATGGGGGGGCAGTAGGCACAGAGTTCAGGGGAAAGACGTCTGTGCTGTGATGTACGGCGATAAGGGGGGTAACGAAATAGGCGATACGAGCAGGAAAAAGAAAAACCGGTGGATTCTGCCCTTCACTTGCTCTTCACCGAGGGTTGAGGAACGCACAGCCGACAAAAGTTGATGGATGACTTCCGTATTGTTACACACTGTAACAATTATCGGCTTGCAACAGCCCTTGCACAATGCTTTTCCTTTATCACCCTGCGCCGGGCTGCATGCATCATCATATGTAAAATCGTTGTCCTCTTTCCAGCATTCTTCAGGGTGGGATGACAGTCAGATGACAGGTTGTGCACACAGTCGTGGAGATACCGTAGTTTTTTCCTGATGTCAGAATAACGCTCCCTGCATAGCGAAAATGTATGCAAACAATCGGTATACATTAATGTTGCATGCATTCTAATCGCGGCATTAACTACTCTGTAATGTTGTTTAGTTTGATTTGTACAATTAGAATAGGTTTTCCTTGAGGGGCCTTCAGTCGATTTCAAATAAAGATAATATTTTCTGGCCATCTCCTGCAGTCTGCTACATTTCACCCCTAAAAGGGAAAACAAAGTGATACAGTTTTACAATCTTGTAGACATTTAAATGAAAAGCAGCTTGACAGACACTCGGAGCTCTCGTAAGCCTTTCAGAATAAATGTTGATGACGTGGACATTAACACTGTTGTTCGCATCAAAACATCATTCCAGGGAGATGATCTGGAACACATCTAGTTCACAACGGCTTGGCTTTCCACACCAGCCAGAATGAGTAATTTTTCAAAATTGTGTTTCCCCCCCTCATGTCCTCAATTGCCTTTCACGTGCAGATGTTGAGGACAACCTCATGTGTTTAGAGTTTAGTATGTCACCGAGTTGACGTAAGATATAATCATGACTTCCTCCGTGCCAGGAATGTCATTTCATTTTCATGTTTTCCATCTTGCCTGTAAATCTTCTGTGTCGTTTACAGGCCGGTTAAAGAGCTTTATTTTCCTCCCTTAACTGTAATTGTGCGATGATTTGCCATAAATGCGCTCCATTTAAGATGCAGATTGTAACCAGTTAGACACTCAAAGGTCTGCAGCCACACAGCTGTACAGCCTGACTACAGTTCTTGTGTGCACTGGTCCTGATTGCTGTTTATTTTCCATTTTTTTTAGGACTCCATTAATGCTCTGGTCTTAGATTTGGACTACCCTGCACTGCGCAAGAACAAGAACATTGAGGTCTTCTTAAACAGATGTAAGCAGTTTGTTAAAATCCAATCGAGAATCGTTGTAGCAATGTTCATGTTTTCCTTGCTCTGCCCGCAGATGAGAAGGTCATTGAACAGACCCGAGACCTTCAGATGAAGTCCGAAGACTTTGAAAAGGTTAAGATCATTGGCCGAGGGGCATTTGGTGAGGTCCAGCTGGTGCGTACTGGTCGTCATTCTAGATTTCAAGTCTTATTTGTGTGGGTGTAGGTTCACGTCGCACTAAAACAGGTCTTTTATTTTCATTTAGGTCCGCCATAGAGTGTCACAGAAGGTCTACGCCATGAAGCTTCTGAGCAAATTTGAGATGATTAAACGCTCGGATTCAGCGTTTTTCTGGGAAGAGAGAGACATCATGGCCTTTGCTAACAGTCCGTGGGTTGTGCAGGTAATGTTGGGATTCATGAGCCATCCTTGATGATTTCTGCTCTGATTATATTGAATAAAATCATGTTTCTGGTTTATTCAGTTGTGCTGCGCCTTCCAAGATGAACACTATCTCTACATGGTAATGGAGTACATGCCAGGAGGGGACCTGGTCAATCTCACTAGCACCTATGATGTGCCAGAGAAATGGGCCAAGTTCTACACCGCAGAGGTGGTGATGGCCCTGGATGCCATTCACTCCATGGGCTTCATCCATCGGGACGTCAAACCAGACAACATGCTGCTGGACAGAAATGGACACCTCAAGCTGGCTGACTTTGGAACATGCATGAAAATGAACTCTGTGGGTTTTCTGATTAGCTTCTTACTACAACTTGTTAGAATAATTTTGAACTGGTATCGCATCTATAGAAACAGCTAAAGAGCTGCTTGCCTTGTGCTTAAATTTAAAAAGCCATATAAATGAATGAGATTTATACCTCAGCAGGCAAGTTCAAAGGCTGGAGTGTAAATTCTTGAAGGTTACTGATTCCTGTGTCCTGTTCCTTGGCAGACTGGCATGGTCCACTGTGATACCGCCGTCGGGACCCCGGACTACATCTCTCCTGAGGTGCTGAAGTCCCAGGGAGGAGATGGATATTATGGGAGAGAATGCGACTGGTGGTCTGTTGGAGTCTTCATCTTTGAGATGCTTGTTGGTGAGTGAATATTTAATGATTCAACAGTTGACTGAGGCGCTGCTGGCTAACTCCCTCTGTTTACAGGCGACACGCCCTTCTACGCTGACTCTCTGGTGGGAACTTACAGTAAGATCATGGACCATAAAAACTCTCTCAACTTCCCGGATGACGTGGATATTTCCAAAAACGCCAGGAATATCATCTGTGCCTTTCTCACTGACAGGTAGAAAGAGTTAACCGTTCGACATAAACCTCTGTGACGTTGCTTTGCAGGCATTTTGTCCTGAAAATGAAATTTCTAAACATATACATCAAGTACAGATACATTGATAAATATTTAGCGTGACAGATGCGTCACGTGTGAAAAGGAGTGAGCGTCACATCGTTGCAGGTACAGTATTTTCTGGAAACCTGTGTATTTACCCCGGTTTACGGTCTTGTAATCACTTTAATGCCACAGTAAGTTTGGCTTGGTGTGTCCAGAGGCCTGTTGTTGCACACTGGGTAAACATGACTTTTCTGTGCACTCTTCTTGTATGCTTCAAGGGAGGTGCGGTTAGGTAGAAACGGCGTTGAGGAGATCAAGCAACACCCTTTCTTCAAAAACGACCAATGGACCTTTGACACCATCAGAGGCAGTAAGTGTCAGCAGTTAAACAATTGCTGCAATTAAAAACCTTTTGTGCGGCTTAAACAGAAATCAGACAAATCCCGAGGGACAGCACCATGAAACATCTGATGGTTTAGCTTACGAAGCACTTGTTTTTTCCTGCGATTCACCTCTTTTTCTGTCTCTCTCCCTCTCCCCCTCCCTCCCCTCTCGCAGCGGTTGCCCCTGTGGTCCCAGAGCTCAGCAGTGACATAGACACCAGCAACTTTGATGAGATCGAAGACGACAAAGGCGATGTAGAGACATTCCCCACTCCTAAGGCCTTTGTGGGAAATCAGTTGCCCTTTGTTGGCTTCACTTACTTCAAAGAGAACCAGTAAGTTTTCTCCTTTGTTCTTGCTCATAGGCTCAAGAATCAGAACAGTTCAGTGTGAATCCAGACAGATAATCGAATCCAGTTTGTGTTTAGCTTTCTAATTTCTTTCCTCAGGTTACTGAATGGGTCCAACAACAGTTCAGTGACAAAGGACAGCTCCAAAGAAGAGGTCGGTGTTTCCTCACGTCATACATTAACCGCTAGGTTTCCATTAATCACCTCCATCAAACAGCTTCATTGTCTAATGTATCCTACAGTTGAGTCAGCTTGTTGAGCTTGTTGACATTGTAATCAGTTTAGAGCCTCTTTGTAGGACATGAGAGGCTAATGGTGGAAATTCCTCAGAATAGGATTTACATCGCTGATCCCGTGATTTATTTTTACTTAGTGTTCTTAGACTCAAAAAATACTTGAGCAGCTTTCAGTTTAAATGGATAATGAGCTGGACTTTGAAGAAAATCTGCGCCAAGTTTTATTTAAGCCTTGATGCCCCCATTCATTCTACATAGGCACCTTAATCATTTTTCTAACAGAAGTATATTTCAGAATTTTCAAGGTGTGATTGTTTTAAGTGTGATTTTGGTCTGGTGCCCGCCCACAGGAGCCAGCTGGCCTCTAATATTAAAAAGCATGTTAGTGGCCATTTGTATGTGTCTCAAGTCTCATGCATGTCTCCTGATGTGTGATCTTTTAACAGTCGGCAGAGCTCCAGAAGAAACTGCAGCACCTCGAAGTGCAGTTGAAAAACGAAAAGCAGCATATGGGTGATCTGGAACACAAATACAGGTACTGTGCGAATATCACTTGAACACATGTACATGATCCAGGAGGAGACAGAAGATCCACACCGACTGATTTATGATACATACATTCAAGAGTTTTAGTGAAATAATCCTTTTACAGACCTGCAAGGGAGATTTGATGCCTGTAAAAAGAGTTTTGTTGCACTTTCCACACAGTTCACATCTCTTGTCCATACTCCTCCTGCAGGTCTGTCAGTAACCGGCTCGAGAAAATCATCAAAGAACATGAGGAAGAGGTAAGCTAATACCAAAGTACGGACCCCACGGAGGAGCTGCGAGTGTTGCAGCTTTTGTTTGGTCTCTGTCCTATTTTTAATATGTGCTGGCTTATTGACCTGGTGTTCTGAGCTGGGTATTATATGTTCTGTCACTCTCACAAATGTTTGTTTCCTATATGTTGGCTTTGATTGTTATTCTGTCACCTTACATGTAAAATTCATATACTTGCCCCAAAATGTCCAATTGGGTTTAGATTTATATCGAGTGTGTGTGTTTTATGCATCATGGTGGAAGTAGCTCTATTTGATGTGTTAAAAAATAGTTATTTTCGCTTTTCTTTTTCAGGTGGGCAACAGAAAGAGTCTGGAGTCCAGTCTGAGGCAGCTGGAGAGGGAGAAAGCTCTGCTGCAACACAAGAGCCTGGAGAGCCACCGCAAGGCAGAGAATGAAGCAGACAGGAAGCGCTGCCTGGAGAACGAGGGTGAGAGGAGAAACATGCATTAATTAACGCACAAGCTGTGGATTCAAGTAACATCTGACCACCTGGGTATTCAGTGTAACTAACAGCAGAAACGTGGCATCAAAACGTGGTATATCATCTGGAAGAGGGGCTGAGAAGTGGAGGGTTCTTGGTTCAAGCACACATGCGGGCAAACACTTGGAAGGTGTTCTGGTAGTAGAGGAAGGTGCCAGTATATCCCCAGAGCACTGCGGAGGTACCAAACCCCCAAATGCTCACATGAAGCACTGCAAGGAGCTGGTGACTCCTCCAGGGGTTATTCCCTGCCGTCGCCTGTATGTGGTTTCAGCACCCTCCCCATGACCCCAAAAGGGATAAAGCATTCAAGAAATAAACACCCCATAGACCTTTTTATGGTAGAATGCTTTACTCACATTTTACATTCCTGTGTGCTAGTTCAAAACCCATCAAATCCTGGTTCAAACATGCCTGTGAACAGCTCGCTAAACCTGTTAAATGTCATGAATTGCAGTGCATGGATGAACTCGAATGAATGCTTCCAGATTGGATCTTGCTATCGTCACGATGTTTGCTCATACGCTCACTAACTCCTCAGCTCATGAAGCTGCTGGTGCCGACCCGCCTGTAGGTTGTGAGTCATACTTAATCACCAAAATATGGAGATACAGCTAGAACAAATTAATAGAATAGAATAGCTTTTTGGCATTTGTTGACTAAAACGGGACTTCTTGTGCACGTTCTTCAGTAATTACAAAATGATGTGCAGAGTAATAAAGCAGCAATGAGAGCAAGAAAATACAGTCTCAATATATGAAAGCAAAATTAAAAAGTGAGAGACCTTAAATTAAGAAAAGTTGCGTAATAGAATGCATCTGGGCCCAAAGTTTCAGATTTAAAAAGGTTGTACAAGTAAATGGATGAAGTTTTGGTTGAAAGTCTTGCGATGATCTTAAGTTGAAACAAAATCTTTATAGAAACTCTGACGCTCTGAGGCCATCTTGTGGCGCGGAGCCGTCAGAAGGCATCATCATAAGCAGACTTTATTTCATTTTTCTGAAAGGAAAACTGCACACTGCACTGTGTGTTGAGATATCAACTGTGCATTTTTCGCCACATCCGTCTCTTTTATCGAAACACTAGCAACTTAATTAAGATTTGTTGTAAACGCAGCAAATAGAATTTGAATGGGAAGGAGAATCCGACCTTGACATCGTCTGAAGTTGTTCGGGTAACTGTTTTACAGTCAACGGCCTTCGTGACCAGTTGGATGATTTGAAGAGACGAAACCAGAATTCTCACATTTCAAATGAGAAGAACATTCACTTGCAGAAACAGGTCAGACATTGACAAATGCAATGTTTCAAAGGTGCACACTGCTAAAGAAACACTGTTAAGTACGTACGGTAATACTTCATCCAGCAGTTCTCTAGCATACAGTAGATTCTCATTTATTTTCTTGCTTCTTGTGCTCTCCAGCTGGAGGAAGCCAACACTTTGCTGCGGGCTGAGTCTGAGGCAGCGACAAGGCTTCGCAAAACCCAGACAGAGAGCAGCAAGCAGCTGCAGCAGCTGGAGGCCAATGTCCGTGAGCTGCAGGACAAATGCTGCCTGCTGGAGCGTAGCAAACTGAGCCTGGAAAAGGAATGTATCAGCCTGCAGGCTGCACTGGAGACGGAGAGAAGGGAGCACAGCCAGGGCTCCGAGACCATCAGTGACCTAATGGGTAGGTGACAGAGCAACAGTATTTATCACTGCAACTGAAAGGGCTTCTCTTCTAATGGGCTCATCATTAAAACCATTTCAAATGTTTCTTTTTTTTAATTTCGTGGCTTGGATTTGCTGAATGCAGCTTTATGTGGTGGAAAATCTATTATCCATAAAATGTGGTATCTCAGCCTCCTTTTTGTTTCGCTGCTTACAAGGCTGATTTATGAGAGCACGTAAATAGAGCAGGCATGGAACAGGCTGAGAAGGTTGTTCTAGCTGTGTGTGTGTGTGTGTGTGTGTGTGTGTTAGAGAGAATGGATGAGATCTAAATTTCTTTTGAATGAGCTTTATGGAAATGTCATAGATCGATAATATAATTTGCTGCTTATGAGGTCAATATAATGAGGCAAGGTCACGCGTCTGCTCGGTCCACGCCCTCGTTTCACACTGTCAACCGGGAGTTTGTTTCGTTTTTGTGTCCGTCAGGACGCATCTCTGTCCTGGAAGAGGAGGCGAGACAGCAGAGACAGGCTCTGTCCAAAAGTGAGAGTGAGAAGAGGCAGCTGCAGGAGAAGCTCACCGATCTGGAGAAGGTAAAATCCTGGGTTCCAGATATTTTTATCACCTTTTATGGACTGCACCTTGCACTTATTTATGTACAGACCTTTGTTTTTTGGGGAGCTTTTTATATAAAACTAAAGACAGTGATTTAAGGGGTATTATTGTCAGACAGCATAAAATTCAGACAGGAGTCATTGGAACAGTAGCATGTAAAATTTTGGAGACTAGATTGTTAGTATCCCCTTTTGGCCAATTTTACAGCTTGTAAAAGCTTTTTGTAGCCAGCCAAGTGTCTTGCACTTCTTCTTTCAGGGTTTTCATTGATTATTCCTCACAAAAGTCTTCCAGTTCAGTGAGATTCCTGGGCTGCTGTGCACTCACTGCTCTTTTGAGGTCAGATTTTCAATGCTGTTTAGGTCAGGAGACATTGAAGGCCTTGGCAGCACCTTTAGCCTTTAGCTTGCCGTGTTTAGGCTCATTCTGCATTTTCAACTCCAGATTTTTTATTTATCTATAGTTTGCTCCTGAAATTTGTTGGGCTAACATTTAATCCAGTCTTCCCTCTGCCCATCAAGCATTCCCCCATGTTGTTGGCTACACTGCAACTCCAGCAGCAGTTTTCTCCTGCCGTATGAGCATCAGACTTTCCTTTTTGAGAGCGTGAGGCTAAGGTTAAGGTCTGACACAGTATTTTTGTTACCAAGTTTTCTGTGAGCTCAAATCTCCTCCACTTGGTTATTGCAGAGTGCTGCTTTTCCCTTTTCCCTCCAAAATTGCACATGACAAAATAATACACTTAAATCCACTTAAAATATTGAAAAAGCCACAGGAATGGATTCAAGGGGCCATCCTCAATGTGTTTTACTTGTGGGCTGAAATTCTATAACATAATTTTCAGGTGCTATCGCTGGTTAAAGATGACATTGGGTCATGTAGACATTGATGTTAATTGATGGATATTTACTTCAGAGAAAATGTTAATATATCTCTTCTATATGCTTCACAATGGCCTTTTGTAATATTAAAGAAGACCAGTGTTGTTCATTGTCATTAAAATCTTTGTAATTATTCGAAAGTGGGTTTGATGGTTTGCATGATTGTGATTATTACTATCTATCGAGTTTTGTTTAAAGGATTTTTAAAAACTTTTTCTTTCTTTACAGGAGAAGAGCAACAAGGAGATTGATTTGACCTACAAACTGAAGGTGCTGCAGCAGGAGCTGGAGCAGGAGGAGGCCTCTCATAAGACAACCAGGGGACTACTGGCTGACAAGAGCAAGATCAAAGTGACCATCGAGGGCGCAAAGTCAGAGTCAATGAAGGGTAAATGAGACCCCGGCATTCTTCTCAGTTTACCTCTCCTGTCCCCACATACCGCTCTGTTGTTGCAGCTTCAGTATGACACACTAATGCATTCATGTCAATTAAATGACTCCCTTGTAGAAATGGAGCAGAAGCTAGCGGAGGAGCGAGCCGCCAAACTCCGGTTAGAGAACCGAATCCTGGAGCTCGAGAAGCACAGCAGCATGATGGACTGTGACTATAAACAGGCCTTGCAGAAACTAGATGAGCTGCGCCGGCACAAAGACCAATTAACTGAGGAGGTGAGACCGTGTTGTTAAGCTATAAAACGAAGGCGTTATAAAAATTAGATTATTTCGTATGAAAATGTTTTGCCTCTTTTTTAGTTGTGGGGTTGTGCTTTCTTTCAGATGAAGAACATGATGCTGAAAATCGAGCAGGAGACCCAGAAGCGCAACCTGACGCAGAACGATTTGAAGGCTCAAAACCAGCAGCTCAGTTCTCTTCGGACCTCCGAGAAGCAACTCAAGCAGGAATTGAATCACCTGCTGGACATTAAGCGCAGCCTGGAGAAACAGAACCAAGAACTGCGCAAGTCTGTTATGTCTCCTTTTGTTTCTTTTACCACTTTTACGCAAGTCTTTGTTCTTCAGCGGACTAATCAAATTGGTTTTTGACTGCAGAGAAAGGCAGGATGCAGACGGACAAATGAAAGAGTTGCAGGACCAGCTAGAGGCTGAGCAATATTTCTCTGTAAGTCTTATTTTTTATTTATTTTTTTTTACAAATGACTTGGAAGCAATTAGCAAGCACACATTGTGCTTTCAAAATATTCCTGTTAAAAATGCATGCTGTTTATTCTTGCCAAAACAATATTCCTTTTCTTTTGATTGCCAAATCAAGTGTTAAATAGCTAATAGAATGTCTGCTCTCATCTCTGTTTCCAGATGGACTAATCTGATGCTAAGTTTTATAGTTTTCTTGTATTTTTCACTCCTTATTTGAAAGTAATACACTGTGTATTTATGACTTCTCTTAATGGTTGCCTTTTTCACATTATCGTAGCGGTTTAGTAAACCAAAGACAGAAACCAGTATCTGATGTGTTTAAATGTCATTTTTGCAGACACTTTACAAAACTCAGGTGCGTGAATTAAAAGAAGAGTGTGAGGAGAGAAACAAGCTCTGCAAAGATGCGCAACAGTCACTGCAGGAGCAGCAGGAGGAGAGGTGATTTCACTGATTTACCTCAAAAATAGTCCAAAAGTCTCCAAAAAAGGACATTGCCTGTTTTGTTTGTGACACCTGCTCATTTTTCATTTTTCCTTTATTTGTTCAAATCTCTCTCAGGGATTCGTTGGCAGCTCAGCTTGAAATCACTCTGACCAAGGCTGACTCGGAGCAGCTGGCGCGCTCCATTGCTGAGGAGCAGTACTCAGACCTCGAAAAGGAGAAGATAATGAAAGAGCTGGAACTGAAGGAGATGATGGCTCGCCATCGCCAGGAGCTCGCCGAGAAGGACATCACCATCAGCTCGGTGTGTAGCCAACACTCTCTAGACTTCAAAGATAATATTTGGAATGTCTGGAAGCATTTGAAAGATGTCTGATGGGCTCTCGTGCTAAATGTAAAATAAGGAAAGTGTGAGCACTTAGTTTGCATAAAACTAATCCCAGAAATTAGAGCATTCACCATTTTTGATCCATGCAGCTGGAAGAAGCCAATAGGACCTTGACAAGTGATGTTGCCAATCTGGCCAATGAGAAAGAGGAGCTGAACAACAAACTGAAGGCAGCTATTGAAGGTACAGAGTTCATAGGCTCATTGCCCTCAAAAGAATTGCAGGTTTAATGCTGCTTTGTTGATTTCTACTCTTTCCCCCAGAATCACAAAAGTCAAACGACTGGGAGCAGCAGATCTGCCAGATGAAGCAGGGATTTGAGAAGCAGCTGCAGTCAGAGAGGACGCTTAAAACTCAGGCAAGCCCGTTTTTAAGTGCTCAGCAACGCGACAGATCACTCTGGATACCGCGAACAAAGCAAAGCCTAACGCACATCTGTCTACAGGCAGTCAATAAGCTGGCAGAGATCATGAACAGGAAGGAGATCCGTGGCGGAGGCAGTCGCCGCGGGAATGACACCGACATGAGGCGGAAGGAGAAGGAGAACAGGAAGCTGCAGTTGGAGCTGAGGTCGGAGAAGGAAAAACTCAACAGCGCCATCATCAAATACCAGAAAGAGATCAACGAAATGCAGGCGGTTGGTACAGTGTTGCGTAACAACACTTTCTATCCGTTTCGACAGCTTTCGCTTCCAGGTACGTTGTGTTTGGCTCAAATTGGTTCCCATTCTTCTTCTGTGGTTTTGCAGCAACTGTCAGAAGAAAGTCAGATGCGTATAGAGCTGCAGATGGCTCTGGACAGCAGGGACAGTGACATCGAGCAGCTGAGGAACTACCTGCAGTCGCTCAGTGTTCCGTCACTGGACTCGGCCAGCGTCAACAGTGGTCCGGAGTTTGACGCTGATGATGCGTACACAGGTGGGGGCATCAGTCGGTATCTATGGAGTGTATCGTTTGTAGTTTTGATGATCCATCAAGCCCGGTAGGAACAACAGAGATATTTTGATATATTTTTCAAGTTAGAGCCCAGTACTAAACCTTCAGTTTCACTTAAAACAGATAGAAATTCCAGAAGGGATGTACTTCTGTACTTTTAGTCTAGTCCTTCAAGTGTCCTTGTGTGTGTGTGTTTTAAGTCCTTCAAACTTGATGCTGTTGAAAAGCAGCAATAAAATTTAGATAAAGGTTACTGGCCTTTCTTCTTTCTTTTTGGAGTTGATTCTTTGGCAGCTGCCTCACTATCTCGCTACTTTAATAACAGAATGTTGTCAGATCCTGTACAAAATGTTAATTGTACTGAGCCATTTGTTGAGTAGCTGCAGGTAGGTCACTTACTCTCTTCCTTTGACTAGCAGATCATTTTAGTTGATTCCTGCAGAGATTATTGTTATACTCAGACAAATTCTGTTTCTTTCCTATTTAGAGTCCAGACTGGAGGGCTGGCTCTCTCTCCCTGTTAGAAATAACACCAAGAAGTTTGGATGGGTGAAAAAGGTATCACGTTTTTGCACAGTCTGGTGTCTAACATAATTGGAACTATAATAATGGACCTTTGGCCCCACGGATATGTGGCCATCCACCGGTCTTTCTAATGTGACGGAGTTGTTCTTTAGACTAATTTGAGCCAACTTTCCTGAGTCGAGCCACATCGGTTCAACAATAAGTGGCAGGAAATTAATCATGGGAGGATTTTTTTTAAAACACATTACAGCAACTGTCTTCCTTTCATCTACATAAACTTTGGATATTTATATTTAACTATGGCGGCTTCTGTTGTATGTCTAGTATGTTGTAGTGAGCAGCAAGAAGATTCTCTTCTATAACAATGAGCAAGACAAGGAGCAGTCCATTCCTTACATGGTGCTCGATATAGAGTGAGTATAAACAAGTCTGAGTCTCCAGAAACACCTCGGAGCCTTCGCCATGATTTCATATTTAAGTTCAGAGTGGTCGCAGTTAATCACTTAATTTCCTTCCATCAGCAAACTCTTCCATGTGAGGCCTGTCACTCAAACAGATGTGTACCGTGCCGATGCCAAAGAGATTCCCAGAATATTCCAGGTCTGTCTCAGCAGAGAAGAACACGATTGGGTTTTAATTCTGTCTTCTGGGTTATCGGCTGCGTTTTCTCAGGGATCGGATATAACAGAATTGGTCTTTCTTAACTTTCTAGATTCTTTATGCCAATGAAGGTGAGAGCAAAAAAGAGCCGGAGTTTCCAGTGGAGCCGCTGCCAATTGGGGAGAAGTCCAGTTACATCTGCCACAAGGGCCACGAGTTCATCCCCACGCTTTACCACTTCCCCACCAACTGTGAGGCGTGCACTAAACCGCTGTGGAACATGTTCAAACCGCCACCTGCCCTGGAATGCCGGCGCTGCCACATCAAGTGCCACAAAGATCACATGGACAAGAAGGAAGACATCATTGCTCCATGCAAAGGTGAGCAGTGTCCTTCACATAAAGTAGCAGCAGACCTTTCATATAAAAAATGAGCCGCTGGTTTGAACGCACGTGCAAACGCCTCCCTCCAGTGAACTACGACGTATCGACGGCAAAGAACCTGCTGCTGCTGGCCGTCTCGCAGGAGGAGCAGCAGAAGTGGGTGAGCCGGCTGGTGAAGAAGATCCCCAAGAAACCTCCGCCCGCCGAAACCTTTCTACGCTCCTCCCCACGCACCTCCATGAAGGTCCAGCCAAGCCAGTCCATGAGGAGGCCCAGTCGACAGCTTCCCACCAGCAAGAGCAGGTAGTGACACACCTTCAGGAGTTGGTTGAATGTAACCACACACGTAATCACACGTCTTCACAGATTTGGTGGTTAGCGCATATTACCATATTGGCCCGAATATAAGACGGTGTTTTTTGCGTTGAAATAAGACTGAAAAAGTGGGGGTCGTCTTACATTCGCGGTCTAGACATTATACCCATTCACAACGCTAGATGGCGCCATATATATTTAAAACGAATGCTGAACTTAACGTCCCAGGCCAAAGCGAACGCCTGTCACGAAGAAGAAAAATAAAAATAGCGGTAAGAAAGAAAAGAGAAGAAAATAAAAGAGATAACAGAAAATAGGGAAATGTAGCAACAATCTGGAGAAAAGTGGGTCGAAGATATAATCATTTGTTTCAGATGTACTGTAATTATTTTCTGTATAAAAATTAAATTTGGTGTTCAAAAAGTCTTTTTTCAAACTTGAGTCTTGAAAAAGAGGGGGTCGTCTTATAATCAGGGTCGTCTTATATTCGGGCCAATACGGTAAAATGAATTGTAATCCTGGTTGGGATTTAAAACTATTTAATTAGAAACTGTTCCTTTTTGCTGTCGTCCACATCGAGTCCAAGATGTCATTCGACGTCATCTAGTGGCTCGAGCAACAGAGGCAATATTTTGATTTAAACCCTTGTTTAAGATGGTAAAAAATGCAACAATCAAGACGCCTATTTGGACTTTGGAGCCAGTCCTGTCCCGAATAAAGGTTGTGAGCCGTGTTTAGTCCCTGAGCAGCTGTGGGCCGCTGATGAGCCCCCTCTCTGTTTCTCACTGGATATGTTTCCACCTTCAAGAGGAGGAAGACGTCCACAACAACAGAGTTATTGCATCAATTCCAGCGCAAATGGAGAAGTGTTACGCAACTATAAATACTAATCTTCCCTTTCAGATGGGAGGACTTTGGTCTGCAGGACTGGCTCTGGGCTTTGGATGATATCGATGAGGATTGTTCCTCTATTCATTTGTGAAGGCTGCTAATGGTAACGGTGTGTTCCCTGTGTGCAGTGCAGTGATTTCTGTGGCAGTGGACTGATTCCCACAGGGGAGAAGCTCTAAAACGAGGACCTTAATGTTGGGGGGGGCAGGGAGGTAGTCACGTGACCTTGTTAACCCCCTGAACCTTTATCGTCTGACCGTAGCCCCCGCAGGTCAAACGGCTTCAAAACGAGACGAGAAGAGTCCCACAGTGGACACTGGTTCACCTGATGGTTTCGCTGGAAACCTCCCATTTCTCAAGTGTGTGTACGTTTTCATTTTTACCACCAAAAAAAAAAAGTGTGTTTTCCACATAAACATCCAGACATGGTTGTGGTGCACGTGGTGGTGGTGGTGGTGGTGTGGTACTGTTGTAGGGTTGCTGGACCCAGACCATTTTAAACTGAGGCAGCAACAACGTGTGTGTGTGTGTGTGTTTATTCTGACCTTGCGTCTGTTCCTCTCTTCCAGTTAACCTCGCGTGGCGCATCGTCAGGGCGATGTCAAAGACTGTATATCGTTGCATCGTTTGCAGCTCGGCACACTGAACTCCACGTATCCATGGCCCACTCTGTCGTGCTTCCGCCTGCAAACATCTGTCATCTTTCTTTTTTTGTTTCTTCTTCTGGTGGATGTTTTCTCCCAGCGAAAAAAAAGCGGTACCAACTTGTCCCTAGTATGACCACCAAGCTGATGTGAAAGCATAGCCTGCGCTCAGGTTCTGGACTAGAACAATTCCTTGTCTCTGGGTGGCTGGAGCGACCTTCCACAGAGCTGATGGAGCCTGAGGAATCCCGGTAAGAGGAGGACGCCCTCGCCTCAGCGCTTCTCACCAGGACGGTGTCTGAAGGACCCGAAGACACTCTTTTGGGATGCTTGTTGCCAAACGGAGGAGAAACATTCTTGCTGTGGAATGAATTGTCAGCAATATAAACGTTACATAGGGAACGCTGGGCTTAGAAGATTCACGTCCGTGATGAGGCTATTTCTAGATTTTACAATATGGGTTTGGCACATTCACATTTGTCACGTGTTGATTGTAGCATCTTGTGCCGACAGAAACTTGAAAGAGGTCATTAAACAGTTAACCCCCGGATCAGCAATGCCTCTCTGCCATGTTTAAACGCGAGTCTTTACCAGAAAACTAGACAACAAGTTGGTTTTACTTCATTTGAAGCTTCAACGGCAAAGTCAGTCGTCTTTTTTTTTTTTTTTTTTTTCCAGTTCTCAGATGATAAAATGAAGGAGCCGCGTCAACTACCAAGGCTGGATAAACTCAGCTGAAGGTTTTAGTGGCATTTACACCCTGAAATTAAAGGTGTCCAACAGAAAGCAAGTTTCCATAAAAAGGATTAATCAAAGATGCAGTTGGTTTGAGGGGGAAACTGACTGATGCGCCTTCATTCAAGTTTCTAATGCGACTCCTGTCCAGAGCCGCCGCTTTGCTGTCGTGAGACCACGCTAATTGTGAGAAGTGAAGAGGATCCTGCTCAGAATGGCCTTAAATGACCCCCCCGCCCCCCCGTCTCCAGCAAGAGATCGCTGCAATCTCAGCGTCTAGCAAACCTGCACTGTTGTTTTAATTATGAGCGTTAATGTTTACTGAAGCAGAATGTACATCTGGGCTTTTCCAGAGACGACACGAAGGCATTGTACTACATCGCGTATCCAAATATACTTGACCGCAGCCCCTCCCCGCCCCCTCCTCCCCTCCCGGGCCGTCGGCGCCTCCGTGTGAACTTGCATGTGTTCGCCTTTTCAGGCCTCACACTTGAGCAGCAGCGTCAGAAACGTAAATTACTGCCTCGTTCACGAAGAAGCAGGAATGACGAAGGTTGGCGGTCGTCCTCCACAAGTCCTAATACTGAGCAGCACTATTGTATTGGAAGTTTTTATACAAGTGTGTAAAAGTATAAAAGTGTTTGGATATTTTTGTATTAAAAGCTACCAGACTCGCCGTTTGGGCACATTGTTGCGTGTATGTGGCTGATATAGCAGGTGGAAAGGAACTGTGTGTATGTGTGCGCCCTCCTTTATCCATGAAGCATGTTTTATACATATGAATATACACAGTATATATTTTCCATGAAATACAGTGCACATTATATTATTTATACAGCCTTGTCCACTTTGTATTTAAGGGCTCTGCATCCAGATTGCATGTTTGGTATCAAACAGCTTATCAATAAAGACATGGATGTGCCTCTTGTTTGTTGTTTTGATTACTCATCTGCTGTATTTGTTTCATAAATGCTTTGTTTTTTATGTGTGTGAAGTTGATCGCATGAATGCTGCAGTGATGACAGGAAGAGGCTTTATTAAAATAGGAAATTGGGGGCTGTACAGTATAAAATATGTCGAATCTGTTGGCTCCACAGATGTGTTGAATATGGAAATGTGCAGTATTACAGTTGTGACTAGCATCAATTATTAAGCATTTCAGATTTTCACAGATCTGGTAAAGTGCACCATATTTGGACCTTTAGAAACAGTCATTCTATGGCAGAATGTTGCATTTAAAAACACACAGAAGCTTCTATTATTCCTGTGAGATCCTTGTTTTCTATTTATAGATGTGCAAGTTGTTCAAAATAGAAGTTTTCCTTCCTGAGTGGAGAATCTTGAGACAATATTTCATCACAAAAAGAGGAACATTCTCAAAAAGTGTGGGTTTAAAATGGGTAAAAAAACACAAAGAGCACTTTATGGGTCACAAAAGACTCGTCGCAGTTTTTGCTTTCGGTCCTGGCAGAGTGAAACGGAGCAGAAACGGAGGACGTCTGCGTTGACGTGGAGGGTTTCGTCCCAACATCCGGGCAGTTTAGTCCTCTTTCTCGGACTTCCTGCCGCGTCTCTGATAGTAGATCACAGTGAGCAGAACCCACAAGTTCAGAAGCGTGATGACGAAGAACCGCACCAGAACTGTGACAAAGAGACTCCCTTCAACATTCGGATGCGTTCATTTCATCAGGTTTCAAGAAATCAACAACTTCTATCTCCACTGCCCTCCAGGATATTAGACAGACTCATCATTTACTGTAATTCGGCTAATTACCTTGTGTGTCTCCAGTTGTCACGGCTGTGGTGTAAATCCGCACTGCAACGCAAGAGGAAGAGCGTTAATGACAGGCTAATTATCCCGGAGAGCGTCAAATGTTTCATTAATCAAGTGTGGGATTTCCATTTTATGAAATTAGGAGCTGAATTAAACCCGTCATACGTATTCATGAGCCGAAACGGCGGCTCGGTGGCGCATTGTTGCGTTGGTCAGAAATGCCGAACCCAAAGGTGTGAGAGGAATTTAATATTCCACATCTTTATTGAAATGAAGATTTGGACAGATAATCATTCCCACAAAAAAAACTCCATTGGTGGCAGGTTAGAGGAGCACCGACATTTGCCGTTAGGACCTACATTTAGCGCAATTAAAACATCCCATTTCTAGGGTGACTGGAGATATGTGAAGTGGTTTTTAGCTCTAAATATTTCCCTAGAACCTTCTTGCTCACCAAAACATCTCCCCACAGTATAAAAATGACTTCAGCAACAGCCGGTACGTTTGGCCAAACTCACCCAGACATGTGTAGCTAGCCATGGCCCAGGTGATGGCGCTGACCTGACCAGCGTCTTTCGACCTCCACAGACACTGAAGTTGCGCAAATTTACTGGCAGCGCTGATGAAGGTGCACAGGCTCTGCAGGGAGAGCAGGGATCAGACGGGCTCCAGGCGTCCAAAAGTTTCAAACACATTTTCAACGCAGTTCATGGCGGTTATAGAACAGAACGCTGCTCTCATCCATTTTAATGCAAATCCCAGACACATTTGTCTCATTGAACGATGCAATCGTTTGACATTTATTGTTCCGGGTGAGGAACGCCAGGAGCAATGAGGTCAGGACAACTTGTTCACATCTCCGCCTCATTACTCCCGACTGATGACACCTGGTCTCAGCACAGCTTTTGACATGCTGGGACTGATGGATTCTTAAAAGGATTTATTACCATGGCCGAATCAATGATCCACTTCTCCACAGTGAGGAGCCTCCAACCGCCGACGAACCTGAGCCCATTATGTCAAGACGGTAACGCGGGACCGACACAGGTACCAACAAATGACGACATTTAACATCCAGAAAGCGACGGAAGGATACAGCAGGATGTAGATGAGACTCTGCCCCAGGTGGCCGTCATAATGAAAAATCAGCAGCAGCAGGATGAAGTCTGAGGTTATGATGCACAGGGAAGAGCATAAAAAAGAAATTAGACTTTAAATAAGACAGCCAGCTCCGAGCTGCCTCAAAGACGCAAATAAAGTAAGACTGGTTTAATCTTCATGGCCATTTGCTCCTGCTTCATAGCTTAATTTGTTTTGGCGAAAATATTAAAGCATGTGTTGGGCAGACGTCAATGTAGCGGCAGGGATAAACCAGATGAAATAATGCTCCACGTTATTGATTTTACCGTGACAACAAGCATTCAAATCCCACCCGGAGAGGCTGTATTCTGGTTCTGGAACTCACCTTGAGCGATGAGGATCGGATATTCCAGGTAGGTGGGAGGAGGGTAGTCATAGTACATCTGGTACGTCAAAAAAACTATGAACCTGAGAAAGAAAATACGACAAACAGATTTTACCATACTATAGCACATATAAAACACTGGCCTTGTTTTTACTGGTAATATTCCAGCTAAACAAAAATGTTAAGAAAATCCTTAAGAAGACTTTTTTCCATCATACTTGATACATGTTTATTTCCAACAAACCTGGTAAAAAAGGAAATGATTTTAAAAATATATTGCACCCTGTGGATCTCATTGTACCATTGTTGTGGTGTTACACACACACACACAGACACCCCCACACACACACTGCAGCCTGGTGCACGCCCAGGAAGACAGTAAAGTTATTTAGGACAGTGCTGTTAGTGGCAGCCGTTTTCTTTTTAAAAAAATTAACTTTACCTTTTTAACGCTAATGTATATTTACACGCAGTAATGAAAATAATTGACATGCAGATGAGTTGATTAAATTCGGATCTCTGGCATATCATCTTTAGAATGTAGCTGCATTTTTCTCTCACCCAAACAAATGCAGTCCTTATTTACCGTATAATCAAAGCTAAAACTCAATTTAAGTTCTACCGAAATACGGAAGGCCTCGATCAACTAAGCAGATACATTTAGACGACTATGTTAAACTTTTTAATGTCTGCGGTTGCAAACATCACCTGACGGATGCATCTAGTAAACCGGAGCAAAATGCAAGTAAACACGTCCCAGCACTTACCCGACCAGCTCTAGCAGCAGGCTGTTTAGGCTAACTCCGGAGCTGGTTTTCGCTCGCATGAGCACAAAAATCTGCGGGAATTTCAGCACCATGCAGATAAACAGCGTGGAGAAATTGGCTACGTGTAATAAAGTATCCGACTGCATCTTTGTGTGTAACAGATTTCGAAAAAGATAATCACTTTCTGATTTCCTGCCGCTTTAATATGTCTAGCGTCATAACTCCGACTTCAGGAAACACTTCCGTTTTCGATTTTCAAATTAAACTTACAGCGTTCCGATTAGGTTTAAAGTTTCTTTATAGAAACTACATTCTGGGATAGATAGATAGATAGATAGATAGATAGATAGATAGATAGATAGATAGATAGATAGATAGATAGATAGATAGATGTGACCTTTATTTTGAAGACAACTCCATAGCTTCCTGTTAGCGGTATTATCTTTACCTTCATTTCTGCATACGCCCACTGATGCAAAGCTGCAAGTTGTTGCAAGTAGACATGTTGCAAGTAGTGTGTGTGTGTGTGTGGGGGGGGGGAGGGGGGGGGGGGGGCAGTTCAGCATATCACAGCAGGGTGCAAGATGCTGGCAGGCAAGGCATACATGGAACGGCATAACCGGGTGGCTGGCATAGTGTACAGGAACATCTGCACTGAGTATGGACGGGAGGTCCCAGGGTCCGGGTGGGAGACACCCCCGAAAGTGCTGGAGAACAAGCAGGCCAAGATCCTGTGGGACGTCCAGATCCAGACTGGTGGTGGCCAACCAGCCTGACATAGTGGTGGTGGATAAACACCGGAAGACAGTGGTGGTGATAGATGTAGCAATCCCGAGTGATAGCAACATCAGGAAGAAGGAACACGAGAAGCTGGAGAAGTACCAAGGGCTGAAGGAGGAGATGGAGAGAATGTGGGGTATGAAGGCAACAGTGGTCCCAGTGGTGATCGGGACACTAGGGGCAGTAACACCCAACCTGAGTAGATGGCTCCAACAGATACCAGGAACCACACCAGAGATCAGGAACAGCTAAGATCCTGCACAGATCCCTCAGACTCCCGGGCCTCTGGTAGAGGACCCGAGTCTGAAGGAAGGAAGCACCACCCACGAGGGCGAGGAAGAGATTTTAGACAGACAGACAGACAGACAGATCCTGAGATAGTTTTAAACATAACTTTTCAAAAGCAAGGCACAATGCAATGAACAAATGTTTCTAATCTAACTATATGAAGTAAATATGACAACAGATATTCACAGCATTTTAAAAGCCAGGATTGATCATTCAGAGAAGCAGCGTTGTTCTAGCAGGGCACAAACTCTGGATCCTGTTTGTGTTTGCGATGGCTGCCAGACCGCAGCAACAGTCTGTCCAGTCTGACCAGCTCAGTGCCCAGTGGAGTGGCCAGTCTGCTACCGATCGTATGGTTACTGGTCTTGGGGACTCGTTCACAGCTAAAAGATGTGGCGCTCAGATTGGGCTCCTCCGGTTTGAGCTGGCCCTACAAACACATGAGGTCACGCTCAGAACGTTGTTGCCATAATGTTGATTTTTGAATTGTGATTCTTTAAGTCCACCACTTCCTGTTGATCACTATAACAATAATAATTACAACCTCGGGCTATTTTGATGTATAAACTGCATGGACTTTATGCATCAACTCAAAGATTCCGGAAGATTACAGCACGTTTCCAGGACCCTTTTCCAAAACTGAAAATATAATTTGGAATATTAAAGGGGATATTTTGGCTAACAGGTCTGCTCTTACCATCTGATCATACTTCCTGAGAAAGCCCCAATTCTTCTCCCTGCAATAAAAATCAGATCGTTTGTGCTCCTCCATCAAAATGTGGCATGTTGAGTCGTTTTTTTACCATTCCTGCGCTCCCCTCCTTTCATTCAACACCAGATCTTTCCACATTTGGTCCCGTTTAACCGAGTCAGTCCGGTCTGGGTTCGGTTCTGGGTTCGGTTCTATTGTCACCGCTTCCCTCTTGCTGCGGCGCTTCCTTTCCCCGCTTGGCTCACTTGACTTCGGCCTGGTTCCGCTCCGTCGTTCCGGTAACCGGTAACCCGCAGAGGACGCGCGTCGAACACTGTTTAGATCCATTCAGAATAAAGTCAAATTCGAGCTTTGATGGCAGACGAACAGAACAATCACCGCCACTTGTGTTTGCGTTCCCATGGCAACTGTTTATTGCGGCTATTATAACTCAGGCATGCAACTAGTCTTGCATCCTATATATCCATCACAGTTGATTACAGATTATTAAGCAAATAATAATAATAATAATTTAAAAACAAAAAAAGTAGAAATGATATATCTGTGTGCACTTCTTCTTTTCTATTGATGAAGTTCAGAGCAAGTTTGTGCTGCTTTGTGGATTCTAAATTGTCACACATGTAATTATCAAACAAAGAGGAAATGTCCCTTTACGTTTGCGCTATTTCTTTTTGTTCCACACATCTTTTTGTCTGTTTCATTTCTCTTATCATTCGGAACCACCTCGAAAACTGTACATAAATGGCATTTCCTCTTTCACAAGCAAGAAAAGTACATTTCATTTTATTGTTATTTTTGCAATTATTGATTTTTTTTTTTGTTTGCTATTTTTAAACGATAGCATTTTTTTCTGTGGAAAATAGTACTTACACTTTTGGTGACTTTGGGTTTGAGGTATTTTGGTCCTTCGCTGCTAACTTTATTTTGAAAGCCGGAAATATCGGCGATGCTTTTATTCTGAAACCAGATTGACGTCAGTCGCAGTCAGAATGGACGAAAATTAAATCCTCTGCTCGCTTTCTAATAATTCCTCCATGATTGAATCAAAACAACGAGCAAGATCAAGGTATTGCACATTGTTATTCATTTTACAGTTGTGCAGAAAGTACAGGTAGTTGTATTTTAAGCGGTACTCATTATTTCTAAGCAGGTATAGGTTAGTCTGGGATAACATTGCTTCAGACGAGCTAACCTGAGTGAAGATGAGGAAACTGTAACAAGTTTATCCACGTCCACACATTAAAAGGATGCTTACAATTGTGTAAAAGGCTGTCATAGTTATGTGACATGTATAGAAAATAATACAATAACACGCAGAAGGTGGCGTTATTCCAGAGCTTAAGCCAGATGCTAGCGCTAAAGCCGGCTAATCCTCTGTCAAATGAATTCAAACATTTGTCCAAAATGTGAATCGGACTGTCGAAAAGTCCGACTTCGATGCGGTTCCATCGTCTGAGGTACGCACCTGTGCAAGGAGAGAAGTTTTCAGGAGTAGTTGACTTCCCTGGTCATGTTTCAAATGAACCCTTCATTTACTGTTGCCGTCAGGATCCCATATATGTTTATCACCTCTCTAATGTTCTGCATCTATGCTTCCAGTCCTCTGTCATAGGAGAGGTGCTTTTAATTATTCAGTGTTATCAGACCTCAGGGTGAAGCCGGTGGGGTGATTCTCTTACACTATTGTGTGTGGAAGCATTCATATGTATTAATTATGTGTAAAAGCAACTTAAACAAGGCGCTCTTTTAAACCCCGTGGCCATAAATGTGACTTTATTTATGATTATTTTGCTTTGAGAAGGTGACGTTGAACACTAACCCCTTTCTGCTCTTGATTGTTTGATTGTAGGACTTGTACAAAAACCTTAATTGAATGATAGCAGAAAAACGGAAGGATTGCTCCCATTATAGTGGTTGTCAACTTATTAAGGGGTGCAAGCTTGTTGCTGTTTTGCTCATTATTCATGAGGACTAGACGTGGATGGCATCGTGTGTCAGTGTTATTGTTGCACACGCATCCAGTCATCACGTAAGAAAAGTCTTAAACAAAAGCAAATTCAAGAAGTGATTCTTCATTTTATTGCAGCACTTCAGCTCAAACGTTGAGGTTGGATATTTCATTTTGTTTTGGATGTTACGGTGCAGGACGGGTGTTCTAATCACAATTAGTCAAGCATTGTGTTGATCATGTACTCACACTCCCACCCATGAGGTGGCAGTTAAAGATGAGAATGGTGCAGCCAGGGAGAACCAAACGGCCCTTTGGCTCGATGGTCGCTGAGCTGAGGAGGCGAGTGAACAACAAGGTGAAGGCATGCAGGATGGATGGAGGGATGGAGGGAACAACTGTCGTGTTTGCCCATAATATTGTGGGTAACAACATGCTAGAGCCTCTAATTCAACCAGTTTGTGTCTCTCCACTTTAGCTTTGCTAGACTTGTGATGGAGATCAAGAAGGAGCGTCAAGACGATGGCAGTGAGTGCCCATGCTGAGCTCGGTGTGGCTTTTTTAGGATCAGGTCCACGTGTGTTGGCGTTGTAGACCACCTTAATGTCCCTCCCCAGCCTTGGTTTTTCCAGTCAGCATTTTAGGCTTGTAGTGCGGTGTGTGTTCACCAACTTTTCCCTGTTTTTTCTACTAAACTGTTACTGGAGTCAAATAAAAACCCAAACATTGTAAACTGATGCCGTTTGTTTCTGCCGCTCGTACATTTTTAAAAATATTATATGCAATGGAAACGTCTTGACATTGACACAGCGCTTCTAATATTTGGTATTTTGGCGCTCTTGATTCCTCAATTTGCAAGAAAATCAGCATTAAACTGCCTCATCACTCTTTTCCTATTGTAAAGGTGATATTGGATGTTCTTGAGGTGCGTTGTCGCAGCACCCTTTTGATGAAATTGAAATGATCGTTGCTCAATCACTGTGTCAGCCTGCTCCAAAAACTGGAAATGGCACTGCTGTGATGAGCTTAGACCTACTTACGTCCTCGGATAAGGACATCTAATATTGTCTCTGCCACAGGCCCAGAGGGGGAAATGACAAAGGAGGATGTTTCAGAGGACGTCAAGGGAGATTCTGTGCTGGGTTGGAGCTCTTCCCATCAGCGGCCAGTTATCCACCAAGTGGCTTCAGCCCCGATGCCCAGTGACTGTGGTGAGGGTCCCCACATCCATACGATATATATGTCATTAGTACTAAGTGGAAATGGACATAATAAAGACATATATCCGTACACAGCCATCTTACTGCTGCCAGAAACTGATTATTAATCAGATGATTATATATCCAGACTTCACAGAGGATTATGCATCAAGTTAATACTTGTCATGTCAGAATAAGCTTAAATTAAGTTTGGAGCAGCAGTATGTTCTTCAGCCTTCATTTGATCCCGGGCCTCCTCTCCACTATTGCAGCTGATTGCATTCCCCTCTGCTAAGAAAGCGGGGACATTTCCCAGGCTCGGTAATTTGAATGAATCAATTGAACTGCCAGTAGCGGAAAATAAATCTACGTCTGTGCGGCAGTGTTTCATGACCTCGTCGAGATTCATCGGCAAGAAGCTTCCGCAGAGCTTTAAGTTCACCTTTTAAAGTAAATTGCTTTATAGTTGAACTCAATCTAGCCCTTTTTTTTTTCTCTTTCTCCCAACTTTTAGAGTTCTCCTTTTTTGACCCCAGCGATCCGCAATGCAGAGAGGTTCTTCTGGATCCCAGGACCACCATCCCGGAGCTATTTGCTGTGCTGAGGCAGTGGGTGCCCCAGGTTCAGAGGAATATCTGCGTCATCGGCCATGAGGTGCTGCTACTAATACGCTTAATCGAACCATATTTAACCTTATAAATGCTCTTTGCCTGATGCGTTCAAGTCCACGCGCTGTACATAAACAGGGCTCGCTTTTCAAGCTTTAGTACAGTTACATTTGATGTTTATTCAACATGACTCCTCGCATTTAATCATCTAATTAAATAACAGTGGAAGAGTTCACGCTGTTTCTCTGTAAATCTGATTGTAATAGTGGGACAGTAAATGTAAAGCATGCAGTTATCGCTCTTAGTTCTTTTAAACACCACGTTGCCGGTCATGTAATACAAGCGGTCGCGTCTTTTGGGGATCTTTGTACTCGGAGCGATGTGTGGGCGAGTCAGCAGGGATCCAGTATGTGGGCCAGACACTCGGGTGTCCAATTGAGACATTTCAAATCCGTCCGAAGGATCCTCACCAAATGGCTTCTTTTGGATGAATCCTTGCACAGATCCTGAAGAGAGGCTGCGGTGTGAACGACCGAGACGGTCTGACTGATATGAGCCTCCTGCACTATTGTTGCAAGGCCGGAGCACAGGGCATTGGTGAGTCTTCTCAGATAAATGTTGCCTTAACACTTGGAACTGGACTAGAAAGCTCTTTTTTTTTGCTTAGGTGACGTGGATGCGGCGGTTGACTTTGCCCGCCAGCTCCTCGCCCTCGGAGCTGATCCCAACCTTCGGTCCCGTTGGACTAACATGAGGGCTCTGCACTACGCCGCGTACTTTGATGTACCGCAGCTCATCCAGGTGGTCTTGCAGGCCTCCCAGCCTGGAGGTGAGAAGATGCCTTCATTCAGGATCGTGGATTTGTGGAGGAGGAGAGTCCAATCTTCATGTTTAGGCAACAGCATATAAATTGTTTCAGATAATGAATTGGTACCGAGGGGCCCAAAATAGCCAAGAAACTCCCCCCCACCCTGAATTATGCTGTCCTGTTCTTGGCTGACAGGAGGGGAACCAGCTGTGGTCTTCTGCTGCTGTAGCCCATCTGCTTCAGCATGTTGTTCCTTCAGAGATGCTGCTCTTCACTCCTTGGTTGGAACCAGGGGTTGTTTGAGTGGCTGTTACCTTTCTATCATGAACCAGTCTGCCCAGTCTCCTCTCATCCCTTTTCCTCCACACAACTGATTTTGGGACCATTCTCTGTAAATCTGGAGATGGTTGAGGGTGAAAATCCCAGTAGATCAGCAGGTTCTGAACTACTCAGACCGCACCTAAATCTTTTCTTCCTCATTCTCATGTTTGGTTTGAATCTATTTCCTCTTTTTTAAGGTAAATGTTCGAACCCAGATGAGAACATATCACAGATATACTCGATCTCCCTTTACAGAGGTAGATGCCACTTGCAGTGACTTTGATTTCGGAACGGCGCTGCACATCGCTGCATCCAACTTGTGTCTGTCAGCTGTCAAATGCCTCCTGGAGCTGGGAGCAAACCCTGCTTTCAGAGTGAGTTACGTTATCCTCATACACAAGGACCCACAAGCTTGGAAACACTGGATTGTATTGAACCCATTCCATAACACACATTTCATTAAGTCTAAGATAGAGACTTTTTTTAATCATATGGACGTCTTCATCCCTTTTTTACAAGATCAGTTATTACCTGCTATCTCCTCTCCTGCAGCACTTTTAGCCGCACTGCTGCATTAAGTTTGAATTGTCAATCTTTGGCATTGTGATCTTTACAAACCATAGCGCATCATAGAAATGTATTCATTTAAAAGATCTTGGCAGAATAAATGTTGAAGCAATATCAAATTTTCCCTGCATTCATGCATTTTAGTTAGTCTTAGTCAGCCAGTGGAGCTGGTACAGAATAGCTGAAAAGGAGTTTTATACATTTTATTCAGTTTAGATTTCATAAATCTGTTTGGAGAGCCTTGAAAATAGATCATTTGAAAACCACTGGCGTCCAGATAACGTCACGGATGAGGAAGTCAAGCAGGCAGCATCATAAACTGAAGGATGGAGAGCCCATGGGAAATCGCGGTGATCTGCCATCTGGACCTTCTGCTGCTTTGTAATTTATAGGTTCTGTAGAATGTCAAAGTGTTCAGCCATCATCAGGTTTTGATGTATGTTGGGTCTTTCTGGCGTGCACCAGGTGTGGAGCTCCACTGGAGGTCACTAAAGCACCACAAGAGCTGATTCATTCCTTGGCTCAGAGTTGAACAATATTTCATGGCTGCTTTGTTTGTGAATGCTTAGCCGTTTGGCTGCTCTCATTTGACTCTCGTTATATGTATTAGTAACTCATTTTCAGGATTTTGTACACTTTCTATTTTTCTTCCTCTAAGAACAAACTCGTGCAGGTCTGTAGCCTTTTTTTATTTGAGTCACAGGATGCTTTTCAATTGAGCTGCTTAGTATCAACCTGCTAAATCAATTAAAATGGTGAAAGGTCAAAGACATTGTGACCATATATAAGTCAGTCTGCAGGAAGAGATTTTTCAACAAACTGCATGTAAACTCATGTAAGAAATCAATAAATCATGAATGTGATAATGTGAAGATGACATTACTTCAAAACAAGCCCGTGAAAGTGGATTTTAGGACTGTTTTTAATAAAAAAGAGCTCCCAGAGACTCCTTAATTACGGTAAGGGGTCCTTTATGCTCACATATACAGTAGCCTTTATATTCATAGCCTTTATATAAACTATGGACCCCCTGAAGTGCTTATAGATTGGACTGGCTTGAATGGAGCTGCTTAGATGTCATTCAAATCTTCATCCTCATCATTATTATCATCATCATCATCATCTTCCGCCGCTTATCCATTCAAATCTTGAAATTAAAACTCAGGTAAAATAAAAAAAGCCAGGGATGAAATAAAAATAAGTTGGCATGCGTTATTTACAAACCGTAGATTTGAACAATCTTCACAAAAGAATACAAGGTTTGTTTGATATCCACAAAGTGAAGCTTAAAAAACAGCTTTTGTTTTTATGTCTGTCTGTTCTGCCACGATATGGCCGAGCGTTACTGCTGAGCCCAGTTTATACATTTATTTAATGATGAAATACTCATAGCCAATCTCTAATCCCAACAAAAGATTGAACACATAATAGACCATTTAACTCTCTGCTAAGAAGCTAATCTTCTTACTTGAGGTCGCTATCGTAACTAGTAGAAGCTTCTTTTTTCCTGGATGAAAAAAACAAACTAAAACTGTTCTTTATGAAATTAAAAGCCTTCTCTGCTCAGCTTTAAAATATTGATTGGATCCCTTGGTGAACGACCGGTTCTTTGCCTTATTGCGAGACATTTTAATGCCACTCACTGTTGTCGCTACGCTGCACAGGCTCTTGCTTAACATTCCTTAAAACTGTCAAATTCAACTGTTTCTTGGTGCAGATATCTCCAGTGTTGACTAACTCTGCTCTCCCTGGTCCTGCAGAATGAGAAAGGCCATTGCCCAGCAGACGTGGTTCCAGATCCACTGGATATGCCCTTGGAGATGGCAGATGGCGCCGCTGTGGCCAACGAGCTCCGGACTTTACTGAGACGGGCTTTGCCCAGACTCAGCTCACCTCTGCCCTTCGCGCCGCAAGCTCAGTCTCCTCCCGCTCTCTCAGAGAAAGCTAAGGTTCAGCTCGCCAGCATGGGGGTCCGAATAGGCGACAGCGTTGTGATTGCAGGACAGAAGGTGTGTCATAAGTCACCGCCGCGAGTCAAGAGGTTATAGACGGGCAGGTTATTTAAGCTAATCGCTCTCAGTGTCTCAGCCTAACACGCTCGCTCTGAACGAGTTCCAAGAAGCAAGTCTTTAAACACCAACTGTATTTGAATCATCCTTGGCCTCAGAGTGCCACTAATATTCCAAATTTATGGCTTCATCATGCCAGCAAGGCGTTAACAAGAGTTAATGGTAATAAACATGGTAACTCAGACTGTAAAAGAGCGGATGAGCGTCTGCATTATTATGTAGTTTAGGTTTGTGTCAAACCAAGCGTCGCTGAATGACCACGCTGATCCATTTGTCCGTGGGTTTAAGGTTATGCGTGTTGCAAATGGCGGAGGAGTGAAGTGGAGCGTCGGAGGGTGATTTGTGCAGGCTGGCTTCCCAGGACAGTGATCGCTTTAGCCTTTTTTGCACCTTAATGCCCACATCAACTTAATGCAGTCCGGGTATTCAGTGTCACAACATGGATGTTTTGATTAATTTATCCGCTGTCAATTCACACCTCTATGAAGCAAAACCAGTTGCTAGGCAACATCGATTGGCCTTCATGCAGCCTCGGCCATTATGTCTGATCATTTGAATTATTTACATACATAAATGTTGGGTTTTATTAGACTCAGTGCTCCACACACCCACTAAGACTGAGACAAGCTTTTTAAATCAATTTTTGACTGAATTGCCAACACATAAAGAAGTATTTTAGTGCAGATAGTTGTTATCAAGGTAACACCTGACGCTTTGACACCGTTAACTACTATACAACTATAGTAGTTAGTATGTTATAGTTAGTTAGTATATACAACTATAATGCCCAGAACTGGCTCCTGCCATTTGCTTGCCCTAGGGACGTTATGGTTTGCTATGCTACTCAGGCATTCTTTCCATTGAGCTAGCCTCTATTTCCATAATTATTTTAGTTTAGGGGAGCTTTTCCTTTGTACCAGTCCCACACCGTTGTACTGGATGCAGTAAATATTTTGGAAAAGACTCTCCACTTTTGTGTCACTGGCAGACAGTTTAGCTGGTCAACAAACACCGGTTTAGATGTTGCGTTTAGGCGTCCTTATCTCCTCGCTCGCAGCTATCCACTCTGAAAGCTTCAAATGCTTGTGTGTGTTTACTCCTCGGCAGTACTGTAACTCCTAGCAAACAGCAGCTTTGTGGGATCGACGGGATTTTTCAGGTTTCCACTGGTGATTGTTTTGTCATATTTACCACCTGTGCAATTAGTCAGGGAAGATCAGGTCAATAAATCAATTAAAAACAGACAGAGTGCAAGTGTAACATTCTCTCGTAGCTACATTTGTCTACTAATGTACAAAATGAGTTGAGTTTGTGTAGTTCTGAAGAGAGTAAACAGAAATGGAGGTGTTTCTTATTTTATTTGCTAGTCAAGTACAAAAATGTCAACAGAAGTGTCGCGTTCAGTTGCCTTAATCCTTTGTTTTCTGGCACACTGAGATAATAATTTCAATTTTTCATTTTGTAGACCACGATTTAACAAACAGATGTCTCTCTGAGCTGCATAGTGCAGATTGGATTTATTTTTCCTTTGATTTGGTAAACAAAACTCTCTCCAAAGGGCTCCATCGGTCACGTGTGAAACAAAGCGCTTGTTAAGCGGTCTGATTTGACGTGGCTCGTTATCTTTGCTTCTGCCATGTTTTACGCACGCAGGTTGGGACCCTGCGGTTCTGTGGCAGTACTGAGTTCTCTGCAGGCCTCTGGGCTGGAGTGGAGCTGGATAAACCAGAGGGGAAGAATGACGGCTCCGTCGCCGGCGTTCAGTATTTCACCTGCAGGATGAAATATGGTCGGTCAAACAGCCGCTTCTTAATGTGAACCAACTAACTTAAAGTCCTCATGTGTTTGGGGTTTAGCTTCACCATACACTTGTACTATTTCATGTTTGATTTTGTTTTTTTCAGGTATCTTTGCTCCTCTCTCCAAGATTAGCAAAGCAGCAGACCGAAATAAAAGCTGCGGCACAAGGACGGCCACGCCAGTTCGCCCCCCACGGCGCGTCCCCGCGAAGTTCAAAACGGGTAAAGGAAAAATTCAGGGGGGGAACATTAGCGACATGAAACACTGCTGAAGGTCACACAGCTGGTCAGGTCGGCCCATATCCCATATCCTAACGGACTAATGTCTAATTCCATTGTCCTGTTGCCTCACAATAGTGAGGAAAAGGTGTCATGTCAGGTCCATGAGGGTTACAGATGTATTATATTGGTCAAATAACCAGAGGTTTGGAAGGTCAATTGATCTGGACGTAAATGGAGTGGCGAACCTTAAAGTGACCCGTGGAAAATTGTAATTGATAGTCCAATTAGGCAGGGTTTAATAAGTAGAGCCTAGACCGGCGAATATCCCACAAGCCATTCATCACAAGGGGGATGGGAGTGTGTTACGTAAAATGCATATGAGGGTGTGTATTTCAACACCTCTATACAACCAGGGACCCAATTTATAACCTTAAGTGGCCTTGCCAGCCATTTATACTGTAACTCAATCTCTCACGTCTCTCCAAGCCCACTGAGGGAGGATCAACGGTGCAGATTGCTTGTTTGTGTATAGTCAAGCTGCCCCCCAAAAGAATCGAGCCTGTTTTCTAGCTTTAATGTGATTTTTATTCAGGGTTTATTCACCCCCTGCATCAGTAGCTGTCCTTCTATTAGAAAATATGGTCAATTTATGCAGGGTGGGCCAGGAACGTCTCTGTAGACCATCACCGCAGAGGCCTTAAGTGTTGTTTCTTTTTTTGACAGGTTCACCATCAGATGACTGAGGTGGAATGATGCAAATATGCATGTACTATATCAGGGGTGGCCAACCAGTCAGAGCCCAAGAGCCACAATTTTTACTGTGTTACCGCAAAGAGCCACATCATTCACATGGGCACACGTGAACATCACCTCATCCCTTCCTCACACACAGACCTCTGCTTCGCCAGATTTATTGTAAATGTCACACACCAACATGATAATGACAGAATTTGACTTCTAAAGACTACGGGCCAGTCACAGTCCACAAACAAAAATATAATAATTAAAATACCTTTTTTTCTCTTACTATGCATGTTGCTTAGTGGGACTTCTGGCATTCCTTGCTTTGAACAATCCTCTTCAAATCTGGCTTGTATTCAGTTGCTGCCACGCGAAGCAATTCTTTCACACTTTTCCAGAACTCAATGGCCCCTTCCCTTAAAGCAGGTTTCAGTTGGTGCTCCTCACAAAGATTGATCATCTCCAACTCAGCTGCAGCCTCACCTGTTGCTAGCGGGGCTTTCCAACAGTGCGTCTCCACATTAAAAGGGGCAGCGAGGAATGCAATCGGTGCCCTTTTCAGTTGTAGATCGCGGAAGCGAGTCACGAAGCTTCCGTGCAGGTTTTCTCGTTTGGCTGTGCATGTTTTTCCCCCTGCCATTTTGAAGGCGAACTTGACACTGATGG
Organism: Takifugu flavidus; assembly: GCF_003711565.1. Taxonomy (NCBI): domain Eukaryota; kingdom Metazoa; phylum Chordata; class Actinopteri; order Tetraodontiformes; family Tetraodontidae; genus Takifugu; species Takifugu flavidus. Next base: position 2,533,562 of record NC_079535.1, on the reverse strand, counting down.
TTTACTCAAAAGATCTTGTCCCTACGGAGAAACGTCGCGCTATTTTCATCTAAGGCGCATGCGCTTTTGGCGAACGTACCGTATTGAACTCGTGCGAAGCGAACGCGCACATTAAAAAAACACAAACCCAAACTTCGATATGAACGTTAGAGCCGCATGAAACCAGGCAAAGAGCCGCGGGTTGGCCAGGCCTGCACTATATCATTACATCACCAAACGCCCTCACTACAGGCAACAGGCACATTTTTGTCAGTTTGTTGTCCTATTGTTTTTAATGCCACTTTGAATCAGAGACATGAGAAGCACTCTTCCTCCCCCCTCCTCAAGGTTACTGCGTTGCTGTTTTGTATAAGCTAGCACCACTTGTTAGGTGTAATCCGGGGTTTATAGGGAATTCTTACCTATCGCTGGTCGGCGTTGTTGTTATAAGCGGCTCGTGTGAGGGTTCAGCTGATTGTAATTACAAGGTGTACCTATAGATTCAGTGTGTCATCCCAGCTCTGTTTCATCTCAATAAATATTGGGTGGGGGCATTCGGAAGGCTCTCAGACTGGCCCCTATTAGATGATGTCAACATAGCCAGGCCTCAAAGGGCAATGCAATCACAGTCAGTGCTCACAAAGCACCAGCGCTTGGTTTTGAAAAGCCTCAGCCTGTCACTTGGAGCAAGTGTCAATATGTGCCGGAGAAAGATGAAGCCGGGACAACTCGGCAAGCTAAAGGTCAAGAGACCGAAATGTTTGGAATGGCGAGGTGATTTGTAGCCACGTTACTGTAGTTCAAAAGGTAAAACACAATAAATACGGCCGCATTGGTGTCCAGAAAGACCAATGATCAGAAAAACGGCATTTAAAACATTAATAAGGGCATCGACTGATGTCTTAAGGTCGACGCTTCCACAAACAGCGAGCGGCAATAAGAAATACTTTGTCACCTTAATGTTTCTGTTGGACGGCTGTAATAGATTTAGTGTCCCGGAGACACAGAATTGACTGTCCAGTGACTAATGGCGGAATGGGGGCGTAGTCTAACCTACAAAAGTCAACTTTACATGTGCATGGACAATGATTGAGGCGCTGAGGTGATCCCAGTGTGGCAGATTAAAGAAGGAATTGAGCAGCATTGAGTTAAAGTAGGATGAGTTTCGCACTAATCAAGAGGAGATACGTGAATCCAAGCACGTGAAAAGCACATCTCCAGGCCTCCGATGAAGGATTAAAGGAGGTTTGTATTATTTTAGATGAATAGGGACAAGGATAAGGATTTGTTTTAACATTTCACACTGGTGGTTTCTCTTTGAGTCCTTGATGAAGACGTTTTATTCTTGTTCCATTCATTCACGAGACGACGCCGTTGAAAGGTGTAAGAGGACGTCTTAAGCACGCTATAAATCAGCCCGTGGCGTGTTAAACTTGCTTTACAGCATTTATTATGATGATTTATCTTCAGCTTTTGTCTTTTAACTCTTGTTTATTAATGATCTAAGATAATCAGCGCATCTTAGAGTTGTGATGTAGTAAACTTTACACAGGCTTTAAGGGGGTTTTAGAAACATGTGGTGCTGATCTGTATAAGATGTTTAAATAAAAACACACCCATCAGTGTGTGGCATTAATATCCCACTGCTGCTTAATGATAGGGGATGATAAAAAATCCGTTTTTGAATATGAGTCTGATTTACAAATGACTGAATATTGAAATAATCCTAAAATATAATCTATTCTAAATCATGAATGATATGGAAAGGAACACACTGGTAAAACTACTGCTGCAGCTTTGATGCTTCTTAAAACAGTAAAAATGGATGATTCGTTTGTATTTGGAAAGATTTGATGGATTTGTTACTGTCACATTACAGGAACAGGATGACTAGAGACGAGTGTGTGTGTGTGTGTGTGTGCGCGTGCTCAAATTTTCTATATATTGAGAACCAAAATACTCAAAGTGAGGACATTAAAATGGTCCTCACAACTTCAGAGGTTGAGGTTAGAATTGGGTTCAGGTTAGTTGTGATGTGACTGTAGGGATTTATTTATCTCAGAAATTCACAATGAAAGTCCTCACAACACGAGAGGTACAAGGGTGTGTGTGTGTGTGTGTGTGTGTGTGTGTGTGTGTGTTTTAAAAGGAGAATTTGCAACTCATCCTCACAACACAGATGCGCCTTCATGCATATTGTAGATTTGAGTTAAGTAGCTGCTCACAGGAAGATGGTAATATTTCATAAGTCCCCATTTCCTGTTCCCCTTCCTTATAGGTGTCTCCCAGTCGCTGTCCTCATCGTCCTCTTCGCTGGACTCTCGGCACGGACCGAGCGCTCAGCCTCATCCTCTGCCAAGGCAGCGTCTGCCTCCCAGACCTCGAAGGCACCGCGTCCTGCTGAATCCAAGAACAACGGCGCCGCCGGCCTTCTCCTCTTCAGCCGACGGAGCCTCACTGGTTCCTGCAGGTCCGACTTTAGTCTTTCTTGTTTCCATCCCGACACTTCCCTTCTGAATCCCGCTCAGTTTAAAGCGAAGCTCGTACCTGTCAAACGCTGGCCCCTCCCCAGATAACCGCAGTCGAACTCCATCGGCGAGCAGCTCCACGTGCGGGGGCCCTGAGGTGCGCCCCGGGGAGAGGGTGCTGGTGGCCGGTCAGAGGACCGGCGTCGTCAAGTTCTGTGGGAAAACCAACTTTGCTCCAGGTCGGCAGCAACAATGCTTTCAGGAATTCAGGGAAAATTCAGGAGTTTATTCAATACATTATTGAGCGAGCCTTTTCTTTTAAACCAAACCGCTGTGTTTTTTTGTGAGGCAGGCCTCTGGTTGGGCATCAAACTGGACAAGCCCAGTGGAAAGAACGATGGATCGGTGGGTGGAGTACGGTACTTCAGCTGCCCACCCAAACACGGTGTTTTTGCTCCTCCATCACGCGTCCAAAGGTGAGACCGAGGACGAGTCTTTTGTTTTTGTCAGCTGTCAGAGCTCAGCATCTCATCGTAACGTCTTCTGACAGCTACCAGCCATTCCTCTTCCGTATCCTGGCGACCGACATTTTTACATGACATATCTAATATTCATAGAGTTTAAAAACCTCCGCTTGTATTTGCTTGATACAATGGCGCTGCTAAATTAATAGAATCCCAGTGGACTTTGTACAAAATCACCAATGTTTTCGCCTGATGCTTGAAATTTGTGCTTTTGTAGTTTTCCTTTTCCATCTATTCATATTATTTTGTTGCTGTGTTACCCTTCCTTTATCTCGTTAGCTCTAAAAGCAGGGTTTTTTTTCCACGTATCAGGCTTTGTGCTCTTGGAAATGATGCATTCGTTGACTTATTTATCATGAATGATGAGCACTTTTCTCATTCCTCTTTGTTTCTCCTCTATTTCCATCCGCAGCCATTAGAACCCTTTAAAATAGAATCAGCGGCTTCTATTTTTGTTTTTCCCTTCTACGATTCTTCACATTTTGCGCACCTGCACGTTGGGCTGTCTGAACTTGAAAGTTATGATAATGGAGAGACTTCAGTGGTTGGAGTAGTGCTTCTGTTTTCTTGTTGTCAAAGATAGGGAATATTCAAAATCCCCCCTGAACTCTTAAAATGCGCCACAGGCAGGAAACAGGACGGATTATCAAATTGGCCACGTGGGATAGAGGCTTGAGAGCACGTTGAATGCGCGTAGACAGGTTTCTTGTGTAGAAACGGTCAGAAACACGGCCGCCGAGCTGTAACCCGCCACCTGACTCTTTCCTGGCAGAATCCACGGATCGGTGGATTGCCTGTCGGACCTTTCTTCGTCCCGTCTCAGCCCTCAGCCGCTCGGCGGTGAGATTTTCCGTCCCCGTTCCGATTAGTTCAGACTGTCTCTGCCAGGGCAAACTTGACGCCTGTCATTCGCGCGCAGGTACAATCCGTCGCAGCTCCAGCACGTCGTCGGCCATCGCCTCTCAGAAACGCACCAGCAGAAGTCGCCCGGCGACGAGGTGTGCTTCCGTCTCATTCTTTGCTGGTGTTTGATTGTGGACTTTGGGGCTCACACGGATTCTTACAATGTTTTATTTTATTTTTTTCCAAATAAAAGGAGTCATTCCAGCCTTCAAAGCCAGCGCTGGAGCACCCTCGGCAACACAGCCGGGTCCGCGCCCGTGTCCGACAGTCAGGTCCGTCTCCACGTGGGCATGCAGGTCCTGCTCACCAGCGCCAACGAGATGGCGTTCCTGCGTTACCTCGGTACGGCGGACTTTGCGCCAGGCCTTTGGCTGGGTTTGGAGCTCCAGAGCCCAAAAGGGAAAAACGACGGCTCCGTGGGAGGACGTCGTTATTTCAGCTGCCGACCCGGCCACGGCGTGATGGTTCGGCCCAGCCGCGTTACCTACCGAGGGATCAACGGTGCCCGACTGCTGAATGATGGTCACTGAAGACCAGAGGAACCCGATTAGGGTCGACTTCCTGTTTTGGGTTTTTTTTTGTTTAAATGTACACTTCCTTCTATATTTAGTTCTTTGTGCTCTTCCAGAGGGGGGGTCTGACTTGCAAAAAAAAGGTAAAAAAAAGAAAAAAAATGCCACTTAAATGTTTAAATTTAGGCTACCTGGGTTCATTCTTTAAAATATAAGGGAAATAAAGCACTTTATGAAGCCAGTATTAAATTATTCCTGCAATTTGTCTTGGCAGGATAGAGAGAGAACTGTCTCAAAAGGACATAAAACACTGCACTACTTTTAATTTGATTGCACTAAAAAACAGTCCGATTGATCGGATGAGATCATCGAGAACAGATGCGCACGCAAGGAATTTTCTTTCTATGCCCAAAGCGAATCGCATCAAATTAAGATTTTCTTAATAATATAATTCAGGTCATAATGTAGCTTATGTAAACAAACGTGTGCACGTGTGTGTACATGTGTTTATTGGTTATTCAGGTTTTCCAGGGTGATTCCCAGGCCTGCAGATAAAAAATGAGCTTGATTCAGGATTCAACACTGACCTAATTAAAGTAAATGGGTAAATAACAGCGAGTAATAACAGTCGTTGTTCTTCATCATTAATTACATTAAAGAAGGCGATCAGCTCTGTCAAAACGCATTAGAGGTAATTCCCTTTTTATAGAGATCTATAAGGATGTCAGTGAATGTCCATTTTCATATAAAGCCTGATTCTTGCTCCTTGCAGCTGAAATCCGCCATTTAACGCCATTTAACGCCATTCTGCTCACTGGCCAGTGAGGAAGCACTGAGTCCACCGCAATAAGCATTTTCCCAGAATGGAGAGTCAAAGAAACGCTGTGAAAACTAGATTTTCGGTTTATCAAACGCTACGTCGACCATCACCAAGCCCATCTCTTCTTTATTCTGAAGAAACCATGGTAACAGTTTTTGAAGCATTGTGTTGCTGTTTTAAAAGAAAATCCATTTCTTTCAGTATTGACAGTAAAAAAAAAACTGTAATTAAAGGCAGGATTCTGTTTTCCGTTTTCTGGAATATGGTCATAAAAGCGAGCGAGCTTTTAAGATGCACCCTTTCCCCTCCGCGTTGCAACATCTTCATAAACACCGTGTGTCTTTAAAAATAGCGTCTCATTTGCATCAAGGCCATCTCTGATCATTTCCGTGGCACTCGTTAATGCTCCACATTTCAAATCTTCCCAATTTCGGTGCGCCTGAGCTCCCACTGATTTCCACATTCTTCTGATGCCGAATGAAAATTTGCGGCGCTGCTGTGGGTAAAATCTATTTTTATCAGAGCATCTCTCGTGGATTTTGTTTTATTTTTGTCTCGAAAGAGGAATCGGGTCTAACGGCGTTTGTACGGATATAAAACGCTTTAATTTGACATTGTGACTTTTTCTTCCTTCTGTTAAAGAAGTTACCTTTTGTGGACTGTTGGTGAAAATGCGATTGGTATTTGTGCCCGGGGAGTGAAGGTGAAATGGCAGCTGGAGCAGGAAAAACGCTGCAAATTGAAGTGTGAGTGTGGTTGGAACTCTCTTGTGCCACAATCATGGAATAAATGGATGTTGAATTGTCTCCATAAATTATTTGTAATGCTATTTCTGTCCATCTAAACTAATGGTCCAGACATTTTAGATCTGGGGACACGTTTCCCCAATGTTACCAAAGTGGCTTTAAAATGAAATATAGATGAAACGATCAAGCGTGACAGCACGACTTCACCTAGGAGAGCTCTTATTGCTGTCCAGATTCATTCTGTTTCTTTAGTTTAAGATATTGTCATTCTCATTTTGAAGCAGCTAAAATTCAATGTGATGATCTGCAAAGCACAGATCGGCACCTTGAGTTCATGAAGAGAAAGTAAGTTTTGGAACTTCCAGTGCCGTCTGGATGATATTTATTTAATATTTCTGGACTTATTTGAAGTGAACTGATGTACTGACAGATCACTTCAGTAAAAGTTAAGGCCAACTACGGAAATACAGCACTGTTTATGCAACCCTGATTGAAAGGCTGCCTTTATCTTATCAAGGATTTGATTTTAAATTATTTCATTTCAGTCTATTCAATTTTCAGAAAAAAAAAAAAAAAAAACGTCTCACGACGACAAAGACGCAAGAAAATCAGAGTTTGGAGAACATGAGGAAATGTTTTCCCCCAATCAGAAATGAGGAAAAGGGAAGTGGGAGGAGTCTAGTCCTGTTGTTTAGTCATTGGATGGAATAAACTCCCTTTTGGCTGGCGGGGTAGAGAGGGAGGAGAAGTGGGGAGGACAGGTAGAGGGGAGAAAAGACAAATGCAGGTACATTAATTACAACAAGCTGTATAAGAGCTGAGTGGGGTCAGAGGTCAGCAGGTCAGTGCACGGCGATGAGGTGCCCATTTTTCCTTCCTAACAACAGAATTTTTTCACCATAACCAAACTTTTTAATCTCCTAAAAACAGAAAATTACTCTTTCCTTAAGGAATTTTAGGGTACGTTTGTGTGTTGTCATTAACACTGTACTCCAATTTAGATAATTTGTTTGGTGAATAAAAGTAAATCAACATATTCTACTGTAGCAGGGTAACGAAGTGAGCCAATAAATGGCGATATTGAAAGTTTATTTTTAATTTTCATCATAACTGCTCAGTCCTATCCCAGCCGCTCTGTTCTTTAAAACAGCCATCCAGTTTTATTCAGAAAACTCAGGAGGAAGAGCTCTCATAATAGCATGAATGCTGTGGGCTCATCTTTGGACTGCAAAATTGAATAATCTAATCTGATAAGAACTGAAAACGGCCAGATAGTAAAGTTGCAAAATTTACTGGAGATCACTTTAAAATCCAGGGAGAGTGTATTATTTATATAATGTTATCACTAGTGGCTATAGGGGGCAGATCTGAGGCCTGATTGGACAGCAAAGCCAAAATCAAACCAAATTTATTTAGAGCCCAAAATCCCAAAGAGCATTTGCCCCTGAGGGCTCTAAAGTCAGCACAGTTGTGACCCCCTCTGTCCTTAGACCCTTGACCCGGGCCAGGAAAACCTTAAGAAAACCTGAAGGAGAGCCACAGATGAGGGGCGCCTCTCCCTGGGACAGGCAGACCTGCAGTAGAGGCCACGTATACAGAGAACATCAACGTCAGTAATAAATCCATGTCCATTACAATTGGAGATATAGGAGTTAGTGTATAATCCGGATTGCTAATAGAAAACAAGTCTGTGGGCCCAGGCTTATCTTCAGATGGAGCCCTGAGCCACTTGACCTTCAGATCCTGAATATAAGGATATCTGGAATCCACAAGACTAGAGCAGGAACAGCAGGAAGTCCCAAACAGGACTCCAGTTTGTTTGAGCATGATGAACAGCTGCACCACATGAAGCCACTTTGCTGCGGTCAGTCAAGAGTCGCCGGCCGCAACGTTGGCCTCCCCACCTCCGTGTGTGAACAATGCAGGGATAATCCTGCTGGGCCTCATTCAGCTTTTTAGAGCTTATGTGCAATAACGGCCAGCTCGCTGTACATAATCCTTTCTATTACAAATCTACCGCACTAGTCAGCTGTGATGATTCCTCGCACACAATATTCATTTGGAGTGATTTCCGCGTGATTCCCTGGGCTGCTTTCTTCACCTCCTCATTTCTCTGGAGGTTCAATCCGTTTCCCCCGCTGCATGTCAACAAAACGCTGCTTTAAAGCATCCGTTCAATCCATTTTTTGGATTATTTAAAAAAAATAAAAAAGGCATCAGCCCTCTTGCAACTGTTTATCAAATTTCCCATAAATTATTTGAGAGAACATAGACAGAAGGGCTCTGGTGGGGGTGTGGGGGCCCATCCCAGCAGCCTTTGTGTGGTACCACCCTCTGATAGGCCGAGACACCACCTCTGTGCAAATTGCAAAGCTCTCAGAGGAAAATGGATTTTGTGATTTTGGGCTCGAGATAGAAGTGACTCATAATTCAAATTCTAATGAAATCAAATCTGGAAGAGCATGCAAAGTCCCCACAGAGCCCCCGCCTCCCCCCGGGGGACTTGTACCTGGAACCGTCTTGCTGTGAGGTGACAGCAATTCAATTCTTCTTCATTTATACAGCGTCTGTCGCAATCCAAAATGTTTCTAGGCGCCTCGCAGAAACCCACAAACAACAGCAGCAAGAATAAAAGGCCCCTTTAACAGGGAGAAACCTTGAGCAGGACCAGGTCCCAGGATGTTCGGACCATTTCAGTCGACCAGTTCAAAATGGCCTCCAAACCTAAAGAAAACGCAACGACACAATTATATAGTAACTTTATTAGTTTTGGTGAAGGTCTTTTCAAGGGCAATTTACAGCTTTTTCCAGAGCCATAGAACAATAATTACAACATGTACAAGTAGAGTTCAGTTTCTCCCCTCCCCCCCCGCCACATATCAAACAATGGAGATGATCTGTAACATAGAATGAATGCAGCGTTTAACACAGGTACTGGATACAAAGCAAAAATACTGGTCAGCGGTGGAGGTCCACCCACTTGTTTACTGGGCTCACAGAAAGGCGTTTGTTCCAATCACTCGCTGAGCGCCGGAACACACAGACGACAGCTCATCATCGCTTCACCGACAAGCAAAAGCGTATTTTAATCACCCTCCTAAATATTAACATGATCCGATATGCGGCGCACATCTGTTCTCAAAGGAGGAGAGCGGAAACACGGACACGGGCGTGTGAATGTGACTCAAAACTGGTCTCTTTCAGTCACAACGCAGCAAAAGCAGCTTGTTTTCAAACTGTTCGAACACTTGTTCTAAGAAAGAGATCAAATATGCATATTCTGGAGCTTTGAGATGGATTTGGAGGTTCTGATTGTTGTAGTGATCCACTATGCCTCGATTTTCTGCCCCCCTCCCCCCTAAAAAAACAGGTGAAATCTATTTTTAAATGTACAAATGAATTCATAAAAGGTCACTGAAAGAGCCAGGAGGAAAGCAAATCCTCAACTCGAATATCTCATAACACTCGGGCGATGAAGCTGCGAACAAAACAGTGATTCCTGCAACGCCAGAGGCAGCGATTTATTACAAATCCCCCGAAAAATTAAAAAGGCTGAGCTCTCAAATGTTATCTAATGCTTTTGTCAAGCTGCATTTATCTGAGCCGTAAAGGCAGCAGCAGAGGACACAACCAGCGTTACTCTCCCAGCCTGCATTATTTTATGCCCCCCCACCAGTCAGTTCCTTCTGTTCAAGAAAAAAGTCCAAGGGAAAGCAGCTAATGTAAAATAAAATGATTTGGACTTGAAGAAGCCTGTTTATGGATAATTTATAGAGCCACTTCCAAATAATAAATAAGCAAATGAATAAATAAACAGGCAAGGCAAGCAAACATCAATAAACACATTTTTTTCCCCGTTTTATTTTTTTTTCTTTGTCTGTGTCTTTGTATAAATGTCTCTGGTCATCCGCTTTCCAGTTCTGCGATGATCTCGAAAAATAGTCTGATACCAGTTATTGATCAAACTGCTTTTGATTTTTTTTTTAACCCCCCCTCCTTCCCACCACCCCCAAAAACCCCCCAACGCCAGTGGCCACAGACCCTTTTCTGGCCTCTACGGCCTAAACTGGGACTGAAACCTGGTAAATACGGATCGGAATCCAGCTTTGAGTCCATTCCTAGACAGCAGCGGCGAGCGTGCCCCCACATTCAAGCCCGGACTCATTTTGTTTTTCACCGTTCTCTGTCAGGAGCCCCCCCACACCCAACCCCTTGATGGGAAGAAAATACACTTTTAAAATCCCCAAAAGCTTTTTAGTTTTCTCATATGTCTTTTCTTGGAGTTTAATACACTTTACAGTTCTTACAGAAAAAGGCGGAGGGACTCTTCCACGGGGCCTTTACAAACTCCAAGGAGGGAACCAAACGCAACAAGGGTTCTGGGGGCACGGGGGGTGTTGGGGTGGGGTCGGTTGTAAAGCGCTCTTTGTCCTGGCACAGTGTTTACCAGTTCTGATCAAACCATATAGGCGTCTGACTAAAGCACTGTGGCGTTGTGGCCCTCCATCCTTGGTAGTCTGGGGTCCTGGACTGTTCCCATGGTGACCAGCAAGGGCCGGCTGTCCTCTGGTATCGCAGATCGACTCACGGTCAAGGAGGTGCCAATAGACGGCCCTCTGGGGTGGCCTGCGGAGGGGGCGCCCTGCTGGGTTTGAGGGGGAGGTGGAGGGGGGTTGGGGTTACCGTGGCTGGTGTCCAGTGGAACGCCTGCCTCTTGGTAGCCGTAGCCGATGTTGCCACAGGGGAATCGTCTGAGTCTGTAGAGGGGGACCGGGGGCAGCGTGGTCGAATCTAAAAGCAGAGGTGACTGGACAGAAGGGGGCGGTGGTGGGGGCAACAGGGGTCGACAGAGTCCCTGTTGCTGCTGCTGATGCAGCAGCTGGAGTTGGTGCTGCTGCTGCAGCTGATGCTGGAACTGCTTGTGCTGGTGCTGTATTCCCAGTGCCCCCGCCACCTCTGCCACAGTCCGACCCATGTGCTCCTGCCCTTCGCCAGGCACCCTGCCACCGTTTCCCCCTGCTGCCCCAACCCCTGCTTGCCTCTGCTGCTTCTGCTTTCTCTGCTGCAGGAACCAGGAGCCGTACGTGGGGTTCCAGAGGGTGGTGCTCTTCCCGTTGTGGCCGTCCTTCTCCGGTGGGTGGCCCTGGGTGAACGCCAGGTTGATGTGGCCCCCCTCAGTGGGCTGGCTGCTGACGTGGGGTCCCTTGGCGACAGAGGTGACTGTACTGGTGGAGGTCTGCGTGTGAGACTGCTGGTGCTGGTAGAGGTACGGTTGCGGCTGGGTCGCCACTTGTGCTTTGGCCTCTGATGCTGTGCTCGCCACAACACTGTGCTCTCCCCCGTTGCAGGTCTCTTTCGGAGAACAGGATGGGGCGGCTTGCTGCACCTCCCCATCAGGCACCTGGGCATTTACCAGGACGGTCGGAGCAGAGGGCTCGTCGGACCGCATGGCTGCAGCCTCCTCCTCTTCAGGGATAGGTCCATACTGCACAGGCAGGGGCATCGTCACCACGTCTGGGTCCTACATTGGAATTCAGCCATTATAGTTTTATACATACATCGCATTTATACAACAACAACAATAATAGTAGGTATTCCAGAACAAGGATTTAAGAAAATGCGATATGTGTTCTATTGACTGAATGGCAGTTTTATTGCGGTTTTAATTTAAAAATCAGCTGATGTGGATGACTGGAGTTACTTTTAATCGGACTCATTGGTTTTCTGTCCCACTGTTTGACACGGTTCCACTGTGTGTGGTTACCTGTAAGCAGTAGTCGATTCTCTCCAGGATGGTTGAAAAGTTAGGCCTGTCTTCAGGCTGATGCTGCCAACTCTGTGTCATTATCCGATACCTGAAGGTAAATATGAAGCCCCAAATTAGCAGGAGGCTCATAATAAACCACGTCAGTGTGACTGCGTGTGGGCGGGCTGACCCTGACTCCCATACTCACTTAGAAGTTGTTTGAACAGAATCTTTCAGCACAAAAACTAGAATGTTGTTGAAAGCCACAGCCTAATGTTCCTGACTGCCTTTAAATAAAATGTTTCCATACTTTTAATGCATTTGACCACTGAGATGTTCCACAGATTTGATTGTTTAAACGATTAGTTGAGCAAACTAAAATATTCTGACAGTTGACTTCATTTAACTTATCAAATCAAATCAATCTTTATTTATATAGCGTCTTTTACAATCAAAATTGTTTCAAGGTGCTTTCCAGAATCCCAGGGCCTAACCCCAGACAGGCAACAGTGGCAAGGAAAAACTCCCCTTATCAACTCCTCGGTTCACACGAAGCAGTTAGCAAAGCTGCATCCACTCACATCATTTGTGTGTCCGTGTGTGTGCGAATGTGTTGTTGATGTTGTCTGGAGACGCTTAATGAGACCTCTCGGGATCCTCCATTCCACTGGTACATTAAACATATACGTATGCATGCATATATGGGTGTCAGTACTTACACCGGCCCTGGGCAGTTCTTAGGAGGGTCCATTCTGCCGCCATTGGTAACAAACTCTAACACTTCCTGGTTACTGCGACTTGGATACGGCATGTATCCCAGAGAGAAGATCTCCCACAGCAAAACCCCAAAGGACCTGCAAGAGGCCGATGATAGAATTAGGACAGGACACAACAAGAAGGGGGGCATCTGAGAGGGCGTCTCCGAGGGATTCTCACCACGTATCTGTTTTGGATGTAAAGATTCCCTCCATGAAGGCCTCAGGCGGCATCCACTTGACCGGCAGCATGGCTCGGCCACCCTTCCTGTAATAGCTCGCCCTAAAACACCCGTAATGACAATGATTGGGGTTTGTTTCAAAGTGATACAAGCAGTTCTGTGATAGAGGATGCTAAAAAACAGGAACTTTGCAGGATGATCACCACAGTAGCATTACTCACATCAAAAGCAGAAGATAAAATGTAAAATTCTCCCATCTAATTATGCAGTCTCTTTTGTCAGTAGCTGCATCAGCAGAGTGAATTTCAATTCTAAGAACTCTTATCTCAGCAAGAGTCATTTTGGTCTTTTTGGCCTGCTGAGCCCGAGCCTGTTACCGTGGTGCACTTGGAACTGGCAGAACTCTCTCATGTTCCTCCATCACTCATGCTGGTAAAGGTCACCCCTGGGTTCATCTCAGTCCCCTTGAAGAACACTGAACATGATCTGCGTTCCGCATGGACGACCGGACAAATGGACATGCGTTTGCAGCCCTCAGACATGTCTGCCATTGTTTGCTGTTTGTTCGGCCTCAGAGAGTTGGTCTTAAAAAAAGTCTGTGAAAAAGTACTAACATTTCATCATAAATAGGATGATAAAAGCCTGTTTGTGACTGCAGGGTCGTTAGTTCAAATAAAGGCGTCTGTGATCTATCTAAATACCAACAGAACCGAGACACAAATGACAGATATCAACAACAACAATAGGGCTGAGAAGTGGAGGGTTCTAAGTTCAAGCCCAGCTTCTGACAAAACTTTGGGAGGTGTTTCAGAGGCAGGGAGGGGGGCCAGGACACCTTCAGAATACTGCAGAGATTCTCTTGAGCAAGGTACCGAACCATCAAACGCTCATAGGAATGAGCTGGAGACTCATTCCAGGCTAAAATATATATAGCAATAACAATAACAACAACAATAATAACAGGCATCATCATCAAGCACTACTATGACAGGAGGAATAATTGGGGCAACCTCAACTTGGTACAGATTAGAAAGAAGTGTGCTGAAAAAGAAGTTCCCTCCAAAAAGAGAATTGTTTTTATGTCACTTCTATTACAAATCAAAACTCTACATCTGATAAAAGACATCAATTTAACAGGTTTCACAAAAATATAACATTTATTATCAAAGAATCACAGCTCATTAATTCATAGCAGTTACTTTTTCATACCAAATGTCATCCATCGATCAATCCATCCATCCATCCATCCATCCATCCATCCATCCATCCATCCATCCATCCATCCATCCATCCATCCATCCATCCATCCAGCAGGCCTGAGTCAGAATAGAACCAAGACCCTGCAAATACTGGAATGAAATACATCATGCAGCTGGAGCAGGAAGTGAAAATTTGTCCCGATGATGCTGTCAGATAAAAGTGAATTCATATGCGGACTTTACAAATTACTGGCATGAGAAGAAAAATCTTCACCACAGCAGAGAGAGCAGATTTGATACTCTTGAGTAATAACCACAGCAACGCCGCTGCATGGGTCTTCACTCCACATCCTCACTTAATAGTTAATCCAGTCATTTGGGTAATTTTCTTCCATATGTTTAATCTACAATTAAGGATTAAATTGCGGCACCACCATCTGTACTATTCATGTTTCTTTCCAATTTTCCATTTACTGAGAGAGAATAGTGAGCTAAAAGCGCTGCTATTACAGGCTAAAGCTGTGTTTGCCTCCTGCATTTGCTGCTCTCATGTCAGGGATAAAGACACTGGTGTCACAATACAGTATTTTTATTACTGCACCTATTTTGACCTTAAAAGACATCTCTTTAAAGCGTAGCATGCACCTGTGCATCCTTCAGTGCCCCCTTACACAGCTTAAAACACAACATAAGGGTGCTAATCCTCTTATCAGAGGATCAAGCTTTCTTTTTCTCCTGCACTGGGGTCTATGGACATTTTTATTACTCCTGCTAACACTGCAGATGGAGGGAAAGCAGAGCAGCAGATTAGCTTGTCTTAACTATAGTCCACAAACAGGGGGACGTCGCACACGGCTTTCTTGTGTGAGCATTTTAGCGTGGACAATGAGACTAAAGAGCTGGACAGTCCATTAAAGCGGATGAGAGCAAAACACAGAGCCTGTTGAATTAAAAATGGCTTCACTTTTCTGACTGATTTTATCTGCACCGGGCTGACATTTAGGTGGGTCATTAGTCTCCATGACGATGTATGGCTATAGTCTGGCGACCGCTTACAGAGGGGGTGACAGTTTTATTTGTTTATTTTAGGACATCAACTGTATATCAAGAGGTGTAAAAGACCACTTTAATTCGGAGTGTTGTAGAAGTGCGCCCAGACTCCTAAAGAACGACAATAATTCACCTCTTCAATGCTATGCTGATGACGCTCGGTTATATCCTTCTATGGAGCCAGAGGAGACAGGCCAGTCAGTCAGATGAGCGCGTCTTAGAGACATAAAAGCCTTGATGATCTTCAATTTCTTTCTCCTCAACTCTGATAAAACTGGCATTTGTGTCCTTGGGGTACACCCCAACACAGACCAGTTCGGCTTGTAACTACTCTGGATGACATCATTTTGGCCTCCAGCTTGAATGTGAAGATTTTTTTACTCACTCTGTTCTTCAGCTCACATTCCAAAAACTGATCCATGAATGTATTGCATCAAAGCTGGGCTATTGTAATTTGTAATTTTTTAGCAAGGTTACAGATTACTTTCCTTCCGTAATGGCTTCCCTGCCCTGACAGAACAAATCCAGAATAGTCTTCCATAGTGAGTTCATGCTCCATCCTATCAATGCTAATAACACCATATTGTGTCAATAGTGCTGGTTTTATTTAGTCTTTAAGGGAAGAATGTGTGGCAGAGCCTTTAGCTATTAAGTACTCTCCATGGAATCACACCGAGCATCAAACCTTCCTCTGTAATAAAGGTTATAGTCAAGAATTTTATTGCTCCGCTAGTGATGGTGGTAAGAGCAGAATCAGCTAACCTTTAGCTATCACTTATCCAGGCTGTTATCCTGCCAGGCTGAGAGCAATAGCATGATCTGCTGGACAAATTTAACCTCTCCTCTCCTCTCCTCCTCTCCTCTCTCTCCTCTCCTCTCCTCTCCTCTCCTCTCCCCTCCCCTCCCCTCCCCTCCCCTCCCCTCCTCTCCTCTCTCCTCTCCTCTCCTCTCCTCTCCTCTGCCCCCCCCTTCCCCCCCCACACACACACAGTGGCTTGAATTGCATACATCATACATGTTCTCCTCTTTCTGTCCCTTGAGTGTCTAACAAGCACCATTAGACATCACTACAAAACTGCTTTGTGATTACAGCGGAAGAATCCAAAACATTTAACTAGTTTTTATTGTATTAAACAATCACTAAGTATATCAGGGGAAAGAAATGACATTTAAAGATCCTTCAGCAGGACAGGTACCAAATAAAGTGTCAAACAAAATGGCTCTGTGATGGAGAAGTTCCTCTGAAATTTATATCCAAGTAGGCTGGCACACTTCATAACTGCATAATATCCACACACAACACCAGCCAGTTTGTCTAAAATCCCATCTGCTAATCCTACAACATCTCACAAGTGCCTGTTGTGTCAGAACCGCACCAATAACATGGCTGGGAGACTGATAATAATGAAGAATGAAGCCATGAGGAAGAAATGGAAGGGGAAGAAGGAAACAAAAACAACAACGATCACTAAGTGCAGGGTTTTAAAGTGTCGACGATGATGAAGCAGAATGTTTGGTTGCCAGGTAACAGCTACAGCTCCATAGCTGAGGTTTTAACTTGCTGGCCGACGCTTTTGACCGCTTGAAGGCTGTTCAGGAAACATACACGGCCCTTGTGCTGCTGAACCACACACGCGTGCCATTTAAAGTGAAGCAGAAAGACTTTGGTCTGGCCTGTCACACCTCAGCTGCCACTCTGGGTTCATCCATCCAAATTCATTACTCCAGGTGAGGAACTGGAACCTTCTTTTAGTCCTTACATACATACGCTCTCCATGGGTTTTGCTGTGGTTATCACAGTCGTAGTTCTGAGCACCACGCATGAACAACAGCGAATCAAGCGAAAATCGCTGATTTTTTGACCTCCCGGGGGCACCAGAGATCTTGTTTTCACTGAAACCAAAGATCTGTGATCCTTGGGGAATAGCACAACGCGACAGACACACTTTTGTGAATGGCGTAACCGCCTCATTTGATTTACTGGTACCGATATACTGAAAATACGATTTAAACTATATTCTATAATATTCTCAGCATGTTGGAGTCTGAAGTATGCACAGAACAATCTCAGCAGAGGCCTCACCGCCATCTTATGGCGAGGAACGTAGCGACCGCTGCTCTGTCTCTCCTGCCTTTTCCCTTCTTATCTCACTGGAACATGTTTGCGGCCTGTTTTTCTTTTTTCAAGTGCGCTCTGCTGTGAATGGGAGTTCCAACTCCAACAGTGTCTGTTCAGACAGAGGAAGACTTTTTAAAGGCAAATATCGAGTCGTAGGGGAGCAGCACATCCAGGCTGAACTCGCTGGATGACTCGCTGCATGTGGATAAACACACAAGGAGCAGAAAGGTCCAGAAGCTGTGGGTGGAACTTTTGTTGTGGATTTTCTTGGTTTCAGATCTGGTCCATCCAATATTTTGTAGTTGCAGGTGTTGAGTCGTACGTGTGTGGACACAATGAAGGTAATTTCACTGCTTCAGATGGAGATGTTCGACAATTTTTTTTTCTTAAACCAAATATGAGCATTCACTGATACCACTAGTACTTTTAAGGTGTGTGTGTGTGTGTGTGTGTGTTGGGGGGGGTTCTACGTCTTTGTGGCATTTGTATTTTGCCTTGTCACTGTGCAGTTTTTTGAAACTTGAATCATCAGCCACCAACATTGTCACTAGCAAACAAACATGTCGGTGCAGCGAAAGTTTCAAAACCACAGTGACGTCATACAAATGACAGAAAATGCCAAATATCGGCTGATATCTAAGAAGATAAAACAACTACTCTTCACAACACCTTAAGAGTTTGCATGGATGGATCCCCACATTAGCCACGTTTTAGCAACGGGAGCAGCCGTGTTTATGTGCGCAGTGTGCGATGTTTGTGAGACGATGATTCACCGTGGTGTCACGTAGTAAACTGATAAAGGGCCGATACCAGGTACCCACATTTAGAAAACACATGTAAAAATCTGTCTGTCGCCTGCCTGCCTGCCTGCCTGCCTGCTGCCTGCCTGCCTGCCTGCCTGTCTGTCTGTCTGTCTGTCTGTCTAGGGAAGCCATCAGCTTATAGCTGTACGCTGACCTGCTGACCCTGTTGACCCACTCTACTCTTATACCAGCAGCTTGTACTATTAATGTCTCTCTAAACGCTCTAACCTGTTTCTCTCCTCTCCTCTCCTCTCTCCTCTTCTCTCTTTTTCTCCCTCCTCTCCTCTCTCCTCTCCTCTCCTCTCCTCTCCTCTCCTCTCCTCTCCTCTCCTCTCCTCTCCTCTCCTCTCCTCTCCTCTCCTCTCCTCTCCTCTCTCTCTACCCAGCCCCCCCATCAGCAGGAGGGTTCCCCTACATGAGCCTGGTCCTGCTCAAGGTTTCTTCCTGTTAAAGGGGAGTTTTTCCTTGCCACTGTCTCTTGTTGGGGGTCAGGCCCTGGGATTCTGGAACGCACCTAGAAACAATTTTGATTGTAAAAGATGCTATATAAATCAAGATTAATTGATTGATTGGTTGATGACCCCCCCCCCCCCCCCCATGGTCCTGCTCCAGGTTTCTCCATTCTTCATCTTGTTGCTGAAAACTGCTTGCTAGGGTTTCTAACAGCCAGTCTTGGTTCTGACAGAAGCTACATGAATAAAATCAAACTCAATTAAATTGAATTTCATTACATCCTGTCCTGGTATCTCACTTTGATGTCACTCTCAATCTCTGTTACATAATGAGAAATCTACATCACCATGGGAACAACCCCCCCAACAAACCCCCACCAGCATCAATGTCATAGCTGTAACCTTCCCTTAATAACCGTAATAATGATGATAAATAATACAAACAGTCTCAGCAGTTTGGCTCCGGGCCGACGGATAGAAACAAAAGCCAGATTGAGGCACCTGAAAAACTGACATCAGCGATCAAATCAACGGCTTCCACTGTAATGCAGCTCCCTGTGGGCATGGTGCAGCGGTGTTTTGCCAGATGTTCCGAGATCGGCTTTGCTCCATCGTGACGTGCCGTCGTACGATTCAAAAAGTGCCTGATTGATGTAGCTGGATGTTATGACATAAGCCCTCTTGGCTAACGTCTTGCCAGATGAAAGACTTGGCAGAGTTTCCCCGCCGGATGGCGTTAATCTGAATGGTGTCGAGTGGAAAAAATAAAATAAAATAGATTTAAAGACGAATCAGCGTGAGAAAAAATAGAATAAAAGCAAGAAATTCCATGTGGACGCACCCCAATATCAAGCAGACCTTGGTGGTAGCAGACCACAAATGTTACTCAGGGTGTTTCAAGACCACAACAGAACTCAAGGTTTTGCCCGACCTCCAAATATCCGACTCTGATTAGAAGTGACACTGCTGAACAGAGACTCCAGCTTCTTTTCAACAACACCCTGACCCAACGCAAAGGGCGCCGTCAACCACAAACCTTAAATGTTACCATGTTTTTGCCTCCTGACTGGTCAGAACAGCTTTTGGCAACAGGGTCAGTTTGGCTTTTTGTGGAATTGGAGTTGCTCTTTGTGCATTCAGGAGATACGTCAAGCTGGAGCTCCACTGATAGCACGGAAAGATAGCAACAATGACCTCACCGAGATCCAGGACTGATTAATGTCAACAATGAAAGGTTATTTTAAATATTGCGCCACTGCACAGGGACATAATGTGGAACAACATTGACATTCATCATCATAGCTCCATTAGATGATTCTAAGTTAACCAATGGGGACAGTAATGTGTTCCATTACAGTTTTTCTCAATCACTTTGGTACATTTTTCCAATCATTCTTGCAATTTGCAGAAGATCAAGTGCATTTCTCAAAACAGTTTGAACAAATAGCAAAACACCGTGGATCACCTGCAAAAGCCAGTCTCTTGCTCAAAATCCTTAGTCCATCCTTCAAAAGCAAGTTTTTGTGTCAATATACTTGTCAGTGCCATCAGAATGTTTAATCATTGTGTCATTGTGTACGGATAAGACAGTCAAATTCATTAGTCATGTTGGCAATTGAATAGTGCACTTTGAAGTCCTATGTGGGAAATAGAAATGTCAACCAAAACAAATTTGAGGAAGACACAATGGCATTGTATAGAGCATCAGTGGAATAGGCTACTGTAATTTTGTATGGGGCATTACTGTATTGACATGTAAATACAGTAAACTCCATGTAATTCAGCACATACTGTTAGATTACACACCTGTTCTCTCTGCGGAAAGTTTGAATAATTGAGGACACAGTTGTTCTGCCAACATTTGGCTGCACCCTTCTCCCCGCTTCAGCCATAGTCAGCCCATGATTCAAAACATGGTCTACAAGTGTTGCTCTGATTTCATCAGGAACACGCATGTGTCCGCCTCTTCTGCCTCTTCCTCTTCCTACTCCTCCACCACGCAGCCTCACCCCTCTTCCTCTCCTTCTTCTTGGCTGTTGTCCTTCCATTGTCAGACATTGTAACTTTCTATTGTGCTCTGGTTACCTATATACTCCCCAGTAGATTGTTCATGAGATGCTCCCTTGAGCTCATTCAGAAAACTGTCGATCATTGGTTGATCAACTCTTTTTCATTAGAGAAAGTCTAGATTCACCTGGGAGGAATTTACCGATTTAGATCATATTTACAGACAAATGTCTTATGGAAATGTATATATGCTTGACATGTTATGATGGCTTGGTAAATCATTTTGCATGTGAAGACTTATATGATGAACTATAGCCTAAATGTTTTGGGGAAAGAGACTATTTGATAGATTCCTATAACAAAGCATTTTGATTAGCATGACAAAAGCAATTGATAATGTACGAAAAAACTGAGAATTGTACACAATCATTTGTATGGATGGACAAAAGCATTTGCAATTTGTTCAATGCAATGAGAAACTGCCTTTTTCATCTGCACAAATGGCATGATGATGTGACAATTGAACAAGAACTTTTGAGAATTTCAATTCTGATGTGAGAAATGTACCAAACCAATTGAGAAAAACTGTAATAGCAAAACATCCAAATTGCCCTGTTTTGAACTCCTGGATGTGTGACACTGGGTCTGTTGATGAATTCTGAAATAAATAAATCGGAAGCTTGCCTGTTATTAAGCTTTTGTTCATGTTGACATTTCATTTACGGAGAAATGGAAAACACCTTTAGATTTACATCATCTAACCTGCATCGCCTCCACGGCTAATTATTAACACACCGCAATACATTAGCTTTAAAATAAACGTGAGTTCATGTTATGCCACAACTCTGATGAACGATTACTTGAAGACTAATAAAGATACCGTGAGCAGACGCTACATTATCCTTTTACTGCCATCTATGATCAGTCAGTGAACCGGGCCGGGATGGTACCTGTAAATGTCTCGAGCCATGCCGAAGTCTCCGATTTTGGCCACGCGTCCCGCTCCTTTGCAAGTCAACAAGCAGTTCCGAGCTGCAATGTCCCTGAAACAGGCGAGGAGAGAGGGTGAGGTCAGCGCATGCCCTCGCTGCACACACTGGCAACATGCAGACATATTAATAAAATCCAACAACAATCTCGCACCGAGGTTTGGGAGTTGTGTATGAAATGGGGCACCATTTATTGGCTGTGAAGGTTAGCGTAACCGAGCTGGTTGCGGGAAGCTGGTAAAATAAAACCCTCTTTATTGCTGCCGACTGAAAATCTCCACAGGATGTGCAGTTAGGGGAGTAAATTTACTTTTGATTTTGTCTGGAGTTGATTATTCTCTCAGAAGAGTTGTGGCAGCACGCCGTGCCGCTGTCCGATTGACAAGAAATACATCACCTCTGGCACCGGCTGGTGCTCTCAGCACTGAAAACAAGTACGCATCAGTGTCAACGGAACAACCAGAAATACCGTCCTGTGACAGCGTACTCAAACTGGATCATGACGAGGGCCAGGGGTGAAACCGAAAGGTGGATGTGCACAGCAAAGTTGGTTCTGACTGACGTTAATGGAGTGAAGGGTTACAGAATGCACAACTGGCCCACTGCCAGAAGTGTTCAACTTATCATGTTATGGTACTACTTCAAGTCTGATGTTAAATAATTCAGTGTGAAAAGAAGATCGGCGTTGTGTCTGGAACCTTCTCAGTCGAGCCATAAAAGATTTAGCGCTTCGCTCGTGTCCAATTTGAACTGCAGCAGCTAAAGCAGAGTGTGATAAACTGATTTATCAAACCCAAAAGCTAGTGCAACGCTGGAAATTGGGGGAAAGGCAGCAGAGACATGTCAAGTGAAACAACCGTGGCTCATCTCTTTGTCTCCAGATCCGTTTTGACAAAAACAGAAGATGAATGATCGTGCGCACACATGCGCCGCTGTAGTTTAATCCAAGCCGGTCCTGTTAAACATCTAACAGATTTGCTAATATGCTAATAGAAATGACTCGCCGTTGATTTCACTTAAGCCGCTAATTCGTAGCAGCGTTCTGATTTTCAGAATGGGGTTTAGAGGAAAGAAATGGTGTGCACGCAATAATGGTACATAGTTACTAAAAAAAAAAGGCTTAGGGGGTCGTCTAATCATTAGGTGAACATCTTAGCTATGCTGCTATAGGCCGAGGCTACTGGGGTCCAGAAACATGATCACCTGACAGGCCTCTGTTACCCTGCTGGGTCATGGTTTCCTCTCCTCTCCTCTCCTCTCCTCTCTCTCCTCTCCTCTCCTCTCCTCCTCCTCTCCTCTCCTCTCCTCTCCTCTCCTCTCCTCTCCTCTTCCTTCCTCTCCTCTCCTCTCCTCTCCTCCTCCTCTCCTCTCCTCCTCCTCTCCTCTCCTCTCCTCTCCTCTCCTCTCCTCTCCTCTCCTCTTCCTTCCTCTCCTCTCTCCTCTCCTCTCTCCTCTCCTCTCCTCTCCTCTCCTCTCCTCTCCTCTCCTCTCCTCTCCTCTCCTCTCCTCTCCTCTCCTCCGCCTCATCAAGTCGACTAGTAATGCTATTTCCTGTGTAGTTTTTCTGCCCCCCCCTTCTGTATCCATTTACAGGTATCGCCGCCTTCAGAGCTGTATACTGACCTCCGACCCCGCTGACCCACTCAACCAGCAGCTTATTCAATTCAATTTAATTCAATATAATGTATTTTGTATGTATTTCTATGCTCTATACCTCTCCTCTCCTCTCATCTCCTCTCCTCTCCTCTCCTCTCCTCTCCTCTCCTCTCCTCTCCTCTCCTCTCCTCTCCTCTCCTCTACCTCCCCTCCCTCCCCTTCTCTCTACCTCTCCTCTCAAAAACAAAAATGCAACAAATGAAATGTAAAACAGCTTTGAATTTCCAAATGTGCACTGTATGTAAGCGAAGGAGGATCTGGAGACCAGTCGTCCATTAAGCAGACCGATGGGGCTCCTGTCTGACACCCGGCATTTGGCGTCCCCCCAGGAGACACGTGGAGGAAAGAGAGATGCGCTTTCATAGCGTTAATGTAACTCCAGTTTCTCCATGGCTGCCAATGAAGGTGACGTATGTAGGACAGAATGAGGAGAATCTGGAGCCACGCTCTGCTGTTCACCAGCTGTTCTATATGGGAGCACGGAATTCTGCTAGCTTGTGCCTTGCTAGAGACCATAAAAAAAGCCAAGCCGGCCGCCCCATCTGCCTGCTCCGATGCTAAACTCAGCGTTTGTCCTCTCTGCTATTGCTGGAAACCCAGACAGCATGCAGAGTCCATATGTTGCTCTCAGACCTTGTGACCAGCCCATAATGTGGAGTTTAAGTCAACAGATGAATGTGGCGAGCCCTGTGACTTGAATCTGTACATTTCCCCGTGTGTACATGGTGAACCATATGTACTGTTTGGTGTTTGTTTTCCCCAGTTGCTGATGTTTTCCACAGATGATCGCACTCTAATTAGTTTTTTAGAGTCATTGTGATGTGAATGGTAATCAGAAATCCGCCTGAGTGCTCTGTCAGTGACAATATTCGCTCCAGCAAAAAGTACTGGATGAGCAAGTTTAGGATTCGTTGCTTTTAGGGGAGAAATATTGCTAAACGTGTGCTTTCTCTCAAGGCCAGTGTGGGTGTGTATGCAGAATGTGTCCATCTGGTGAATCACCTGTGTATAAACTGGTTCTCTTCCAGGTACTGGCAACCCTTTGCGATGTCCCGAGCTATGTTGAGAAGGTCCACCATCGTCAGGCTGGAAGGGTGCTCCTAATCACAGAGGCGCAGAAGCCAATGCTAGCGACAACATCGGAGGCAAGACTGTTTTGCACAAATCTAGATGAAGGTCTCACCGGGCGCGGTCTGGTCTCCCTCATGAAGGTTTTGAGGTCTCCTCCGGTCATCAGTTCCAGCAGGATAAACCTGGGCATAGCCTGCAGGCTGACTCCGACGCATCTCACAATGTTCTGGTGACTAAATTTACTACAAGAACAGAAGTGCAGGAGGAAAATTGGTCGTCTTAAGCAAATTACATAATGCTCCATTACGTGAACGCTTGCCAGAAAGTAACCGGAGTATTAGGTAACTGAAGGGTGAACAATTGTCTTTTCAGGTCCATTTTTTTTCTGCACAGGCTCAAAGAGCTGCGTGGAGAATGAAGGGGTGAGTTCGGAGTGATCCTTTCCTGTAAACGCGTCTCACCTGATGATTAAAGCCTCCATGAGGAAGTCCAGCTCATCCTGCTCAGAGCAAACCTCAGGAAGCGTCTGTCGCACAAGACAAAGAAAGCAAACCGACGCTCAGCATTTATTCTGAAGTCGAGCGCGGTGGGAGCGCGGGACAGGGACAGACCTTGACCGCCACTTGCAGCGGGCTGGGTTCCCCTGGTATTCCCACTGCCAGTCCTTCATAGACTTCCCCGAAAGCACCGTGGCCCAGACCCCTGGAAGCACACGAGGCAGCTCTCATTCATTACATTCGTGCTTGAACTGGAAGGCATAAGTGGGAAACACTAAAATATCAAAAGAATTCTACTCAACAGAGCCGGATCAATGGAAAATAATTTGGATTTGATTGGGAAAAGTGATTACTGTGGCATTTTGATTAAATTGTCTGGGCTTTCTGACTCACCCCCACCAAAATACTTGAGACACTGCTGCTCATGTCAGCATGTAAAAGTCAGTGAATTCGTTTTCTTTTTAAATGCTCCTTTAGCAGCTATTTCACTGCTAATTCATAAAGCTGCACAACTGGAGAGGCTGGTAAATATTCATCAGCCCACACCACGGAATTTATCTCAAAGATTAAGACGCGGAATGATAAACCGTTGAACCATAAACACGCGAAAGATGCATTAAAAATTGAAACGAGCCAAGAAAAAAAGGAGAAAAAAACAATTTCTCAGCCACTGGGATCAACGCATCGCACACACTGGAAGACGTCACACTTTAATATTTCAGGCTTTACTGAAAAGGCTCATATTCCGATGATTCCCCCTTTTCTTTATAGTTATAGCCAATGCTGCATATCAGATGTAGCGATAATGCCCGTGGAGTCTGCTCGTTACTTTTAAGGACCTCGCGATGCTATCGTGAGACAATCCGCTCTTACCTGGTGAGGGAGATGTTCCGACGGGGGACTTCTTTCAGGTCGTTTACTGATGCCGTCTTGCCAGCGAAGCAATAGTTGGGGTTGTAGTCGGTCATGATGGTGGAGGCCCGCAGCTTACTGAGCTTGCAGTCCGGGCTCTGAAGCTCCAGCTGGATGGACTGCAGCTCCGTATGCTTCCGCCGGTACACTGTAAATGCAAAAGAATGGAGAAAAAACAAAACAAAAGCGGAAATTCATCTGTCTGCTGAGAATTCCACAATTTCAAAACAAAACAAGACCTTTACCCCATCTTCCTCCTTAGTTATTTCTCCTAAGATCTACCACTTACACAACAGCATTTTTAAAAATAAATAGAATTCCTTTGTGGCCGTGAAACATTTATTCCTTTCTATTTGATGCTGGATTTGTAAACCTAAAATATTCACGCAGAGTTGCCGAACTAAACCCTTGATGCATGCAGAATGCTGACTTTGGACCTGTCTTCACAGCAAATATAAAGCAGTAGACCTGCCCGTAGCAATCAGCAAAAACATTATCAACTCCTGTTTAATTTTGGCGGCCAAAACAGCCCTGACCCACCGAGTGATGTTACCACTTGACCCCTGGCACCAGGACGTTGGCAGGTCCTCTAAGTCCCGTAAAATCCGTCCCTGGAACAGAGGTGTTTGTCTAACACACAGATTTGTAATTTGGGGCGTATTGAAGGCCAAATAAACACTTCAAGTGTGTTGTTGTGCTCTTAACCCATTTCTGAACCATTTTTGCTGTGTGCGCGGTGCATTATCCTGCCAAAAGAGGCAAACACAAAGACTCTTTCATGAAGATCATCACAACCTGTGAAAAAGCTAAGGGTGGTGGTTGGTTGGTGTGTTCTCAATAGCAGGACCATTTTTTCCTATCAAAGAAGTCCCCAAACCATCACACTGCCTGTGCTTCCTCCCATAATGCACCCTGGTGCCATGCTTTCCCCAGGTAGGCCATGCACATGCACTTGGCCATCCACGTGATCTCAAAGAAAACACGATTCATCCAGCCAGGCCATCTTCTTCCATTGCTCAGTGGTCCAGTTCTGATGCTCTTCTACCTATTTTTTTGGCACTTTTGCAGTGGGCGGGGGTCAGCATGATCTCATTTAGCAATTTGAGCTGCACTAGCACAAGCTTTTGTTCCCCATTTGACCCTGGTTCCGCTTAGTCACTGTTCCCTTCTTTGATCATTTTGCCAGATTCCGACCCCTCCAGGTCATCAATGCCCCACAAGAGCTGCAGTTTTGGAACGGAGTCCACCCAGTCTGACAGCTCCTGTCAAACTGGTTCACACCGTTTGCCTATTTTCCCTTCATCTAAAACCTCAGCTATGACAACACCTTATTGTTTGGTTGCCTAATATGTCACAGACGTAAACACTCTGATCATCACCAATCAGGGGTCATAATGTTGTGCCCGGTTGGATATGATCCACAGAGAATTTATTCATACCAATTTTTGACTCATCAAGGAAGACATTAGTCACAAGCAAAACATTTATGTGTTTCTACACGCACGAGGAGTTATTCACTGTCTGAAGCCAGCGTGTTGTCAGCTGCCAGCTAAGCAGCCATCCATCATGACCGCGTTTCATTCATCGCAGCGGCGCTGTCTCCGTTCCTTTGCCTCCACCTTGTCTGCGTGGGCGCCGGGGTATACGGCTATGTATGGATGCATTGTTATAATAAGTGAGGGAGAAGGGGAGTGAGTGTGGGTGGGCGGAGGAGGAGATGATGGCTCAATGAGTGCATATGTCTGGCTGTAATGGCCTGAGAGCAGATTGATGCCTGCAGTGGCTGTGAGGTTACCTGCCTGTTCCCACCACAGCCTGCAAAAAAATCCATCAGCTGAACCGAACATCGGAAAAGTGCATCAGAGGACGACTAAGAAACTGCTGTGAAAACAGACCAAGAGATGCTGGTCATGTGGAAATATCCTGAAAACGAATACACAATTTCAAGCATTCTCAGCTACTTGTGTATTTGTTTTGGAATCTACGGCAGCGGATATTTCCACATATGAAGATAGAGAAGAGGAATATTTGGTTCGTTTGCATCATGCCATGACCTCTACTTAGCCTCTGATGAGGAACTACACTCGCCGCCCCCTTTATTAGGCACCAGTTTAATTATTTCTTGCACAAAGAGCTAATCAGCCAATCACATCATCGACTCAATGTATGGAGGCATGCGGGCGTGGTCAAGACAACTTGCTGAAGTTTGTATGACTCAACCCTTTAGAGTGGAGTCATTAAAATAATATGAACAGGAAATGCTTTAGAGAGACAGGTGTCCCTGAATCCGATCCGTACTTACTGATCATGACTCCGGACACAGCCAGCAACAGCGCGGCGATGAGGGCCGAAGTCCCGACAGACAGACCCAGAGCCAGGTGGGAGAGAGCCGGCTGGTGAGGCAAGAGGGTCACCTCTACGAGACAGGAGGAAACAACGTCGTTCCACACTTGTTAACTTCCCCTGTGGAAGTATTTACATTCACTTTGCCCTTCTGATCCCCAACTTAATTAATGATGTGAAAGCAATGACACAACGACGCACAAGACTGCAGCAACGGCCGCTGCATCCCAATTCCAGTTCGGCTGCGAGGGGAGGGCTCACTTCGCCTGTCTCAGCTATGGAAGAATCGCACATCACAGGAGAAACCATATTGAGATCGTGACCTTTCACGACCGACTGAGCGTCACGGAGTTATCGGCTGCTTGTCTTTACAAAGAGTAGACGTGCAAATCGCAGGGCAAGGAGACCCTCCAGGTCACTGAGATACCATTGAGATGGTAATAGCCCCGCTAGTTTGCTTCAAATTACAAAATGACTTTCTGCCACATGAATTTATTTTCAGATCGGCGTACATGTTCGCTAACGTTGTTCAACCCAGATTACAAAACGCAATTACGGAGGCTATTCCAGGCTCGCTGTGGTTTGTGGGTTTTTCTCTGTTACTGTTTAACCCAGGATGTGACCTACCGGTTAATACAATGATATCCGACGTATTATCGCAGTAGCTGTTGATACGGGAGGATAGTCAGGAAACAAAGATAAAGACTGAATAAAGCACAGATCCTTCTCATCCTAACAACTTTTTCTTTGAGCAGATACATGAACTTATGCTGTGTCTCGATGTAGGCACTCAATGTGTCCCACAATGCATTGGGAAAAGTGGCACGCGAGAACATGCAGTTAGTAGTTCACTCAAGCCAACTGCCTATGAAGGGAGCAGTGAATAGGGAAGGAGGGTAGGACGCAGCCAACATCTCCTTTTAACATGTTTACAGGTTAAAAGAAAATGGGGAAAATATGGATTGATTTGATGTTAGAAAGTATGCGTGTGAAGGTGCCGTGCAGCTGCTCCTGACCTGTGGCGTTGATGCAGGAGACTCTGTCCGGCGCCAGGATCAGGTCTTCGTCACAGTAGCAGACGATGAGGTCCTTGACATCATAGCATTCCCCACTCTCACAGTGGCTGCAGTTCTGCACAGGCCCTATGATCACCTCGCCATCCCCCTCCATGCCTGTATACACATGCACACATGCAGATGGAGAGAGAGATTTGGACCGTTTACCTTCCCACACTCCACTGATCAAACCAGATAGAACCAGAGCCAGAACGTCAGAACGTCAGAACGTCGAACCAGAAGTTTGCATTTGCTGGATGCAGCCTCCAACGTGGATTTGCTCTTTTTACCTGCATACTGACCATTTTGTTAGTCATGACACACTCTTGAGAATTGTCATCGTCCAAAAGTTACAACATTAAAAGGCGACAGTGGAATATTGCTTTTATTTTTCAGTTTTTCCCCCTCTCTCCCCCTGGTCTAAGAGAGCCGTGCACGTTGTGTCATATTGTCATAAATCACATTAAATGCCAATTTTTATGCCTCACTGCATGCCTAGTGGAGTCACGGTGTGCATTTGTGTTGATTGTTCACTCAAAACCTCTTCATGAACTGCACCCAGCATCCATGTCCGCCAACCAAATATTAGCCTCACATTCAGAATATGAGAAGCAAATTCAAAACATTAACTTATGGGTTTGAACCGAAACATCCACTCTGATCTTGGCTCCGTCTGCATGGTTCTAGGTCATCCTGCAGAGTTTAGATGCTCGGACTGTCATCCGGTACCAATTTATTACAGGCTCTGCAGAAATTGGATGTTCTGAAAAAGTGCAACCCTCTCACAGCAATGACTCAAAATTCTGCTATTTATAGCACGCTTGCCAATCCATCACAGCGTGCACTGTGACAGCGTTATCGCTCTGTTATTAAATGTTCGAGGGATTGTCAAAGATTAATGTTAAAAGCTCATGTTGACAGTGACACTGTTAAACTAATCAGGAACTGAAAGCACAACAAAAGTTAATTCTGGAAAAGAACGAATTTGGGCCAAAACTGTCCAAGGGGGCATCGCGAGCTGAGTCTGTGGAAGTAGGACGCCTTTAGAGCACCGCCGAAGTACCTTTGAGCAAAGCACCGAACCCCACAAATGCTCTAATAGGCTCCACAATGAGCGGGTGACTTCGAAAGGGATGAAGCAGTCAGGAAAAATAAAGCAAATTGACGAAAATTCCAAGAAAATCACTGGCGCATAAACCCAATGGCGAGTATTTGCTGAAATATTTTACCTTGACTTTTCATCAGTACCATGTCACAGATACTTTATATTAACAGCTTTAACCTTCTGACATGTAAAAGTGACTAAAGCATATAAAGCTACATTCGTTTGCTGATTGATACCAATGATTTATTCTTATTGTGAACCCCTGTGGAGCGTTTCTGAGCTGAAAAGGAAAACAAAGATTTGATGTGAAGGTCTCAGAGGACGGCTGAGTTCCTCTCATTGAGAGACAGAGCTGAGGAGCAGACGTTAGGGGCAGAGGTTTCATTCATCTACTGATGAAACTAGCGTGTGTTCAATCAACAGCACAAACTACTAAGTGCCGAACCTTTTCAGCAGAATTATGGGGTTAAAACACCTCAGCCGCCGTTGGAAAAAGCATCTTTTTTTCCAGCCAATCTGGGGTCTTTTTCTTCCAAAGGCTCTGAAGTGAGCTTGATGATGAGTTGAGGAGCGGGACTACCTCACACTGAATCTCCCCCATTAGAGCTCAATGGGACACAGAAATAAGATACAGGTGCTCTTTCTACCCTACCCTGATAAAAAAGATACAATTTTTCCACTTTCCTCCTTGTTTTTTTCTCCCCTGTCTATCGAGCCGAGCAGGAAGGACTCTTATTGATAATCAAAGTTATCGGAACAGGATTTTTATTTTTCTTAAACCAACTCTGTGCTCAAAAGGTCAGGAAGAATAAAACAGACACTGAGTTATTGAGCTGTTCACCCACTATATCTGAACTTTAATCAAATATGCCCCCCCCTACACACCCCCCTTCTGCCGCTGCATATTTGCTGCAGAGTTCCCCGCCATTCTTTCACCGTCAGGCCCATTTTACAAAGGCGAGATGAAATCCGTACGTGCTGTGAAAGCTGCAGCAAGTGCGCCACGTGGGTAACAACAAAAACTAATTTCAAATGTCAATATCAAATGCTGTTTTTCTCATTATACAGGAAAATACAAACACATTAACTCGATAAACGTATCCCATGGAGGATACACATTTTCTGAGCCCGATTACGCACTGGTGACAATCTTTTAATATTATTTTTTTCCCCACCCAGCCTTGATTCTTGTTGCATTACCTTTCAGTGGAACGGACAGAAAGGGCACTACTTCTGGGCTGAGGAAGGATGTGCCGTCATCGCCGTCGTGCTTGGGGTTGTTTTCTACGGAGGTGTTGCCACCTACGAGCAGATTTATAGACATTCATACAGGATTTACAACAGTTTATAATCTCAAATTTCATTGCAGGAGACTTTATGACATCTTTGGCTTTGTGACCCCCTCCGACATTTTTCCCCCCGCATATCCACGTTAAAAAAAGACACATTTTGATATAACCAAGAGTGACATTCAGCAGATTGTGGAGTTAGAGGGACACGACCGCTGCTTTTGAGCTATAACTCCATCCTATAACCTGTCGCATTCAGTATAAAACACACACACACACACACACACGCACATATTCAGCGAGAAGTGCATCTGGGTCACACCTGGCAGCTCAGCACTTTTAACTCATTAAACATTTTTCTCTGCATTTTGGTTGACAGAATTCTATTGAACTAACCTCTGTAGCCACCGCCGCCGCCCCCGGACAGACAGCCACCTCCGCCACCCCCGAAACCACCACGGGTCTGTGAAAAATGTTGACAGGCCTGGCCGCCCTGACCTCCCAACACCAGCGGTCTGCCGCCCTGACTGATGGGAGCGCTGTCATTCCAGCCTCCACCTCCACCTGTCACCAAACACAAGGCGCCATTAATACGATGGGACTTATGGCAGTTCCAGGTGTCCGGGAAAGAACGGCAGGAGTCAAGCTGTGGAAATATTGAGGAAGAGCATGTTGTGTATCGGGAAAGAAACTGCATACACACGCTCACACGCGCACGCACAGCATTTTCCTATTAGTGATAACAGCACTGGTTGAAGCAGAAACCACGTAAATCCCTTTGAAGAGACCTGGTAACAAGAGATTAAAGTTATAGCTAATAAAGTTGGAACTAATCCCCTTCTGTACTCGCTGACACAAGCCAATTATTCTTCCCTTCCCCCCTACACACATCCAGGGAGCCCGCACAATGCAAACGAACCACTCCGCTGAGTTCATTTTTCCACAAACAGAATTTCCTCCAAAGTAAAGACTAGGCTTTGTTAGGATTTAAAATTGAAAGGTTCTGTGATTTCTGGGCTTTTCATCAGTTGTGAATGCGCGATAAACAGACCGCTGAGGCAGAAAAGCACTTAAAAGACTCAGCATGCAGCTGCGTCCAACGGTGACAAAGACAGGTGTACAGCAGGACAGCACAGGGTTCTGACATTGTTTGTGGTGTAACAGGGTATCGTTCCCTAATATCTGATACTCAACGGTGCTCAACCCCATCATCGGCACACTGATGTAGGTTCAACCCCCACATGCTGAAGCTGCGACGTGCGTACCTGCAGCGTACGATTTCCCATTGCGTCCTTGTTGGCCTAATTCATAGTCCATATGCTCCAGCTGGGTTTCTGCCTGGCTGCTGTAGCCTCGGCCACCTCCCCCAGCAGCGATGATGAGAGGAACGTACGCACCATTCTCCACCTGGGTTGTTATTGATAATAGATTTGATTACTTGCCTAATTTAATGGCACGGTCCATGCCACTTCATTATAGGAGCCATTAGCTAGTTAGCTTAGCTCAGAGGGTAGATAAACAATGTAGAGCAACTGAGAAATGTTCATCTTATATATGAAAAAGAGACGTTCATAACTTGAGGGGGTGGAGAATCTTCTCAACACTAAAACTAAAATTGAGGTACTTAAAAATAAGGTTGTGTTTTCTTCACATTGGGCTCAATTGCATAGAGGCTTGATTGTGTCTCTCACTGAGTCGCTTAGGACAAAACTAAATTCTAAAATATAAATGTAAACATTCTGTATCGTATTCTGCACCCTGCTAAAACAGGTGGGGACATGCTTGGTGATGTTCCGCTCTTTCCTATTTGAATGTTCCCACAATAGCTTGAACCTAATTACAAAAGGTTTGAATTAGTAATTATAATTAAATACTGTGGCTCTACCAATTTGTGTCCACTTCTGACAGACCCAGAGGATGTGGGTGTGCCATGGTTTTAGCTTAGTACAATGTCATTGTTTTATTACTGATGGCAGCTACCAATATCATCTATCTTGACTGATGTGATGACAAAATGTCACCTTTCCAATAAGATACACACCATTTGGTTGTAGCCACAGAGACAGACAAAATAATAAAAAAGAAAAGATAGGCTGGAAACATCTGTATCGTCAGCTTTCAGCTGATAATGACACTGAAGCAGATAATGGGTGATGTATGGTGGCCTGCTTTGGAGAGGAATACAGAACGCTACAGTCCAGACAGGACATTTCGCTTTCAGGAAGAAATAAGCTTTTATAAACATTAGCATGAAGAGATTTGGAGCAGAATAAATGCAGAAATGTAGACATTTTATTTACTGCGGGCAGCCAAGAGAAACTGGAAATTACGGTTTATCAGATTTACCGGCCGTCCTTAAGTGCATCCAGTTCTTACCTTGAATACATAGGTGGCCCCTCCCCCTCCTCCTCCACCCCATTTCACTTGGGTTTTGTTCACCATCGGGCCGCTCTGTTCCTGGCAGATCTTATTCAGAATGTTGTTGGACTGCAGGAGAAAGATAAAAGTCAATTCAGGAATCACTGTTGCAACGGTGTTCGAGGCAATAAAGTGTCACTACAGTGAGCGAGAAGTGAACAGAAGAATCACAACTATCTAATCCCGACCATGGCGCAACAATTAGGCTAATGTATAGGTCACCTGTGCATTAAAGGGCAACTCACTCTACACACTCTAATCACACACTCATAGTGACAATTTCGAATCCTCCATCGACATGATATCCATTCTTAGGAAAACCAGGGTAACTTGATACGGGAGAAAACGCTGTGCAGACCCTGGAGAACAGGAAAAGCCCAGAAACAACAATTAAACCTTTGTGGTTCCTGATCGCTAGACCACTCAAAAATGTATTAAACCAAATGAACATTCAAAACAAATTTGCCTGAATGCGGCCGTGGGACCTGCAAAGATGAACTGCCTTTTAAGGGTCAAACCAAAAACCGCAATATTATTGTAACACGTCTAAATCTGTCCTGGACTCTGATGTCTGCATGTGCAGCTGATGAATCTAATTTACGAGCAGCTAATATGGGCTACGTGACACATCAGAGGGTGAGGGCTTAAATTTAGCAAAGTGGTGCTTGAAAAACCGCTTCGTCCCAAGGCTGCAAAGAGGCGGGTCTGGATCTGGTTACATAACCAGATCTAATGGTGCTTTTTTTGCTCTCTTAACACCCATTTTGCATTGTTCTATAGAAGTCAGAGAAGACGGGACTGTTGTTGCCTACATGACCCGTTTTCAGATATGGCAAATCACTGCATCTACTCTTTGCATCATCCTGGAGCAGGGGTTCACGCTCTTCCTCCCCTCATTCTGTCTGAACCTTGCTCAGATGCCTCCAGTCACTCATCCCTCATTTAGCCCCCTCATGCGTTATGAAACCAAGCACCGAGGGGCGGGACAGTTCTGAGTGTGACTGGCAGGTAAAGAGGGGTAAAATGCGGTGCACTCAAGATGTTCTGGGAAAGTCTTCCTCGCTCAGCGTGTTCTGTCGTTGCCTCCCCTTTGCTTTAAATTTGAGTTTGTGTCAGAGGGAGAGAGAAGACAAAGAATGTGCGCGCTGAGGGATCGGTGTGTTTGTGTGGAAGAGCGGTATTTGTCAAGATGGCGGGGCATCATTTCCCTTGCCAGAGCGAAGGCTAGGTGTGAAAAAGTGTTCCGAAGCACAAATCACTTTCAGCGCCTTTGGAGAGACGGTCTCTGTCAGGACTAGGGGAAATAACAGGTACCTTAAATTACTTTCATTCCCACTTTGAATGATTCCAGCCCCTCCCTGCAGTGTGAGCACTTACCACACAATATAGATAAAAACCCATAACGGGCTGGTGCTGGCGAGTACCTCTGCATGCAAGGAGAACAATAGCTCCTGTTTTTTGAAGTGTAATTTTATTTGTCAATATCTCCGCTGTCACCGTGGCGATGTTAGCGCCGCGGCAACTGATTGCTCCGCGGAAATTGTATCACCTCGGAAAAATATCGCATAGAGCCTGCGAAAATAAAACCTGGATTGAAAAATCTGAAATTGAGCGATTGGAAACTATCGCAACGTTCCACACAATTCAGAGCGTGCCGGTTTTCCTCCTGAAAAACACAATATTACACTCCGCCAACTAATCCATATTCTTTGGAGCTTCTGCAGGGAGATGGGCCCGAGTTTTCGAACATTTAAATTGTGGATGATGGATGATTTTACTGCCAAGTGGGGGTTTAGTCGTAGCGCTGCGAGCCGTGAGGGGAGGGAAGCGAGCCGTGCTGCCAGAGAAGGAACCCCAGAGCATCGTGAATCACAGACGGCTCTGGCGAAAGAGGAAAGATGCATCCTGAGACTGCAGGGACGCCGCTGCAAACATCACAGACACAAACTCTCGTCAGTAGATGTGCAGGTTTTCCCGAACGGGTCTGTGGAGGAGCCCTGGTAGCTTCAAAGGACCAGTGTGTTGGTGAGGTGGCGCCGCAAAAAGCTCATGTTTGGTTTGTCTCTTCGGGACTGACTGAAGAAACATGGCAGTTAATCAGTACACCAACAGAAAATTGGCTGGCGGCTCCATTAAAGGTCTGGAGTGTCGGAATTCACGGAAACAAGCAGTGTGGTCGCCAGCCAACTGAGCATCCCTCGCCACGCTCGCCGTAATTTCCTCTCTCTCCAGAGCGAGTGTTTAGCTTGTCTGTTCCACTCTGAAAGCAGTGGAGTACTGTGGCTCCGTGATCTCTGCAGATTTACGGCCTCATGCTGGGTTTTGCACCATTACACTCAAATTAATATATAACTGGGATCATTAGCTTCCATCATTCAATCTCACTAAATCCTAAAAACTAGACCTGGACTGTGATTGTAAGGATCCTGTAATCAAATGAGAATGTATTTCTTTAATTTTAAAACTTTAATTGTATTATACACAAGTGATGCACAAGGATCCTGGTCATTTAGTCACTCATTGGTCAGCAGCAGGTTCGTATGTTACCGTACAAATTGCAATCAAAATTAGTCTTACACTTGGACAGGCGTCCTCTCCTTGCTGTCCGACAAGGATATAGAGGTCCTCGCCTTTCTTTAGCCAGAGGTCCCCTGTGAGGTAAACACCATGTGACCGGCTCATGACCAAGACGCTTCGACCTCCAGCGGCACCGTAGGCTGTGATTCTGTGATTCATCATAAATGCAGTGACACAAAACAGAGTCATTAGGTGGAAAAGTCAATCTAAGCTGCACCAGAACTCTAACACTGATACGCGCCCCTTTTCCACTGAAGAGGTTCCAGGGCTGGTTCGGAGCCAGTGGCTGACTTTGCAGTAATTCTTTGTTTTTCCACCGCCTAAGCACTGGCCAACTGGTTCCAAACTGGTTCCAGGGAAGTACCAACAAGACAGGGGCCAGAGCTCAGAACTGATGATGCAGTGGGTCATATGGGCGGGGTTATAGCCCCAAAACATGATCAGCCAGTCACACGATCGCGTTTCACACTGATATAATGGTCTGACTTGGCTCTGCTTGGCCTATGGAAAAGCAAACTGGTTCTTGGTTGGAACCAGTTAAGCCCAGGCGCTGGCACCTGCACTGAATGAACACCAGGTACTTCTGGGTGGAAAAGCGGAGAACGAGTCCTCTTGTGATGTGTATTTTTTTCTTAATATAGAAAAAAACCCCATAAAACTACTGTACTGCACATGGAAAGTCACCCACTTAAATGAAGGTATTCATTTACAAATGTTCCAGCTTTTGTGGGCTGCAGTATTACTCATCCATTGCGGTCATGTTAGATAAGGTGAGAGAAAATGAGCGAGTGCTGTCTTGTGCACAGAGGCTACCTCAGCTGTTTGCCTAATGACCTTTGGGAAATGCATAATTGCACACTCATCTTTGTAGCCATGTGTCAGCTTCATTTACTAGCTTTGCCAGAGGTCTACGTAGCTAAGGTTTGCATGGAGACTCAAGCTGTTTCTGAATCGCCCACAGAAGCGCTACTCTTTTCTCTTTTTCCTCCAGTAGCCAACACATGGGCTCCCATTGAACTAAACAGTGTGTGTGTGTTGAGGCCTGCAGCCTTCAAAAATGAGTTTAAACTATCAAAATCAAATCCAAGTTAGAGATGCCATGTTTTATCATGAATGCCCAGAGGAGGAGTATTGATCTCAGGACAAGGTGGTGGATATTAATCCAACAAAAGCACCCAGTTTGAGGCAAGTCTGCTGGGGGTTTAGAGTGGATACAAAAACACTCAGAGTTTCTTTCTTCTCTTTTTTTGGGAATAATGTGAGCATAAAATAGAGGTTTCTCATATATAGCCCAATAAAATAATGCACGCTTTAATGAAACAAATGCATGTAGTTAGTTGTTTTTTTTTAAATACATGGAGACTTTTGTAACATCTGTACCTGTAGGTGCCACTTTCCTCAACCTTCCACTTCTGAATGCCTTTCAGTGGCCCCTGAGTGCCGACGGTCACGCTGATATTGTTTTTCCGGTAGGAATTGAGGCATTGAGTGGGAGTCGGGCCTTCAGGTCCCACGGCCCCACAGGTGTGAAAGATCCATTTTTTGGCTGTGTTTAACGAAAGTAAAGAATGAGAGAAAATCATGAGGCACTTCATAGAGAGCTGGAAATGTTCACATTCTTCATCCCACAGAGAAAAAGTTAAGGTGAGAAAGTGGCTGAGATTCATCCACCCACTCTTGGGTATAATACTTTTCTTTGTGTCCCATTTGTTCTCCTTCAGTATTCCCACAACTCCAGTTTAAATCGATACAGCAGAAATATACAAATATGGAGATTGATGTCATAAATAGAGTAAACATGCAACAGAGCTGGAGCTATTACTGCCACTATCAAATCACAACCCTAGTAGGAGGATGGAGTGTCAGGATCACAGGTGACAACCATTCCTCCTCATTTTCTGTGTAATCCCAAGTGTTAGCCTTAATTGCCGCGAGAGGAGCTGCAATTAGCACAAGATTAGTCTTGTCAGATGGACGTGGCTGGACTTAATACTATGCTTCTGAACCCAGAATAAGAGCTTGACACCAGGATGGACACCAGAGAGTAAAGGAACAACCTCTCCGCTCAGCTGTGGACGCTGAGAGACCACTTCGTCAAATCAGACTCCATCTCAAGGATTTTTTTTATTTGAAAGTACACGACTGTGACACAAAGAAAGAAGTAAAGGGTGGTACTTAAAGTTACTCTACGCAGATGGATTTGTCCTAGAATCTCTCAATGACATCAACTCACTGGCAAAGAAGTAAAAAAGATGTTTCCCTCCTTATGATTGAGAATTTGACAAGGTTCTCAGGCTCTTCTTAAATGAAACTGAGCCACACGATATTGAGGAAAACACTTGCTATGATCCTTCTGATAATGGGCCTCAGCCTGTGGCAAATGGGGACCCGCATGCTTGAAGTGCTCAAAGCATCCTTTGAGAAGAAGAAAGAACTGGAGCTCAGAAACAGGACAGTTTGACTCACTCGTCCTGTGGTGATAGGAATAGATTTCTCTTGTGCGGTGGTTCCCAACCTTTTCCTTTAACCCCCCCCAAAAAATCAAGCCAGCAGCAAAACAATCGACGCTGTATAGCTGCTAGCTTGCTAACGTGACGAGACCGAGCGGAAATTCAAGAAGTGTTGGTAAATAATGGCTTTATACATTTAAATGCGGGCCAAAAAAAAAAAAATCATTTAGTTTATAAAGAATTTTGACTACCCAACTGGGTGTGTTATTGGGTTTTTTAAAGTTTAATATGCCCAAAATGATAACTTTGATAACTTCTCAAGCTCAGAACAGAAAAAGTTGCAATCTCTGGTCCCCTGCGGTATCGGGCACCCTGATCTCAGGTTGGGAACCACTGCTCTAGACTTTGGTCAGCAACTAACATCTAAAAAGAAGATTATTGAATGTGTTGGGAATACAATGACTCCACAACTGGAGCAGGAAAGCCCTCAACCCACCCCCCCAAAAGGTAGATTTCAATTCTCGTGGATTTCAGTGTTTCCAAAACGGCAAACAGCTGATAAAGAAAAATGGTATAAAAAAAAAGGTATAAAGAAAAATTCGGAAGCAGAGAAATGTAAAACTGCCTCCGTTTCATATGAAAGAAAACTCTGCCAGCGGTCTTTCAGGGGATCAGCCTCTTCCATCTCCAGAGCGTATCGGGTTTGATAATCCCGGTCTGTTCATCTTGCCGGATCCTCCCTGTGCCAGTTCACATGCAAGTACGTGCACCTAACAAACCAGTCATGAGGTAACTGAACAAAGAAAGATGACATGTGTTGGAGTCCTAAACAGCTCTGCCCTCGACTATATTACATGAAGTGATTTAATATTCTTGTTCCGGTCCAAGTCCTGCTCTGCTTTGCCATGGCTCTTTGCACAGGCATGTCTCTCCCTTCAGATGACTTTTGTTCGTTAAAATAAAAGCATGTTCGGCTCCTCGGTAGAGAAAAAAGAACTGGAAGGGTATGCCAAACTGGCAGGGAAGAAACCTAATGACAGAAGGACACAGTGACAGTAGGACAGGCAGCCAAATGCAAGGAATATAGTTGTTAACATGACTGGACTACTGCAGCAGCATGGGGAGCCTCCTGCTCACCCACGTCCTTCAGAAACCTCTGCCGGCCCCTCCTACCTGACAGACCTACTCCACCACAATACTCTTTCCTTCCATCATTTGCCCTCCCTCCTCTTCCTCTACTGGCGCCGCTCCCTAAAATGTCGGCCACTTTCCTCACCCTCCAAACCTTCCTCAAAACACAGCTCTTGAAATTTTAATCTCTACCTGCACTTTCTTGCTTGAGCAGCTTTTTAAAGTTGTTTTTATCTTCTTTATAGTGCCTAAAATGTACTATTAATAATAGGAGTAGTAGTTTTGTTCACCTTGTACAATAAATGTATGCGAGTATATGTGTGTGTGTGTGTGTGTGTGAATGTGTGTGTAGCAGGATTGATTATAGAGACAGGGCAAATGTAGGTTAGGAGAAAAATGGGGAAGTGGGGATTGGCTGTAGAGGGTTGGTGTTGGGGGGTTATGCTAATGTGCGCGTCTTGGGTAAAGCCATTCTAATCTATGTATCCCTGGACTGGGTATGCTGATTTCACTCCCACTTCCTGTTCCTGAGCGCAGGAGCTTTATCTCCAACAACGGCGTGTGTCAAGGTCAAAAATGAGAGGGGACTTAAAGTTCACATGCGAGGATGACGCCGGGTTTCCGAAAGCGCTGATACAGACGAGCGTGTGACTGAGGGTGGAGGGGTCAAGGCACAAATATCTCACAAGCTGAATGAAAAGGAGAGCAGGCCCTCAAAGCTTTCTGTCCTCTGCGGTCCCCTGGCAATTCTGCATCGGGGGAGCCTGCAAGCTCCTTTAATGCATTACTGTACTCAGCATCTTTTGATGCTGCGATGAGTAATTGTTGTATACAAAGAGGCTGTTTCTGCTACAGGTCTCCTGGTCAACCAGTGGCTGGCCAGGGCTCACGGCAGGAAGGTTTTGCACCAAGGCCTGAAGCAGACTGTAATTTTCCATTCGGTTGTTAAAATAAGTTAGAACGTCCATAAAACAGTCAGTGACAGCATATGTTTCAAACTGTAAGATCGCAGGATGGTTAGAAGGTTATAAAAGAAAGGCAACCTTCCACCTTGAGGCTTGGTGAAATGAACACATTATGCTGCTGCAGACAAGGAGTGACTTCACATTTTTAGCTTGTATATTACCGGTTAATGGCACTATTAATGTTTGACAGCAGTTTATGTGAGATACAACACTCATAATTCATGAATTTTTCTTCTCGATTGGACTATGACAGTAGATTCCCTCCTCCTCTCTCAGCAAGAGTGAGAGAAGGAGGCACCGATTTTGGTTGAGGCCCTTGTGAATATCTGTGAAATATATGGAATCAGCTTTTGCTAACATGAAAACTAATAGATAATGTTTACTATATTCCTACCCTATGAACCTGAAATGGTCTGTTTTAAAACTATAGACCCAAATAAAGATTATTAACTGATTAATTCATTCATCGTACACTGTAAAGAAAATCAGTCAATGAATTAAACACTTTAACCCCAGTAGTTGATGTTGGAATGTGAAATACATCACAAATATTGTTTTGTACCTTCTGTTCCTTGTCTTTTGGGGCTGATATTAAACTCTAATCCTCCTCATAATGATTATTATCATATGCACTATGGTCATTGGTGCACAAATGAATGCTCGGAATTATATTCCAGGTACTTTATATGTATGTGGATATAAGCAACTTTCTGTGCCGGTTCCATTTCCTTCTAAGCATACAAAGATAGCAGCGTTATCCTTATCCAGTGACACTTGTCCTCGATAGGCTGGTGATTAAAAAGATGGATCAAGGCTGGCACATCATGAAATACTCTGAATGCTAAGCACAAAGCTTACAGAACACAAGAGCCCAATTAATTAGAAAAGCCAATTTGGTGTGGCACTGCTCGTTATCTGTCTCATATCTGTCTTACTGAGTAATATTCCCCCTGCAAAACTTAAAGTAACATCATCTAGCCGACTGTTTGCTGCAGGCCAGTGTTTATCAACTAAAGAGGAACTCACATCTACACTCTGCACCTAATTAGCGAGCATGTAATGGCCAAAACCCCCGTTCTAGCATTGAAATTTCAGGAGCTGACATCTGCGGCCAATGAATATTAAGAGTCAGTGGAACTGATTCAATTAGCATCCCCTCATGTCTTTCATCCGAAGCCAGTTTTCTTATTTCCCCGTGGCCGTATGTGGATCAGGTTGGATTGCTCCAGCAGACTGGTTTGCGAGGCTAACGCTATCTTCCATCCCGAATCACGTGTCTGCTCCATTTTCGTAACTCCCACCTACTAACGATGCTGTGGGAACTCTCTCGAGCACCCAATTTGTCAATAAACCAAACACACTTTTGGGCACACGGGCCTGTTCATGTGAATCTGGAATGATGGGATTTGGCAGCAAGCGTGTTAACGTGAATCGGCAGCGCACTGTTGCGCCGGGCTCTAATCAAAGAGACGTCACCTGAGGTTAACAGCTGCATATTTCAGAGCCTTTTAAAGATGCATGATGGAGAAAGCCCACACACAGATGCATGAGACGCACTCCCTTTTGTAACCAGACAGCTAAAGACACGTGTCGGCTGATGCTCAGCACAACAAGCATGTCAGAAATGATGTGCACTTTAATACCTAAGCGCATCTCTTTCAACACCCCCCTCCCCCGACATGTGCCCCTTGGATCTTGCCATCTACCCACAGCGGCTGGATTCATTCACAAAAGGGAGATTAGGCAACAGCATGTAATTTAAATTATGACTTTAATTTCATAAATGCACAGACAGCATGAAGATCTAATGGGTAATGCTGCATTACTGTAGGAAAAGGAAGAAAAGCAGGACCTGAGGTTCCAAAATGGGAGCTTTTCTTCTACTTTATTTATAATTTCAGGGGAGATAAAACCTTTATAAATGCCTGGGATTTCATTTTCAATACCACCATCCACCAAAACTTGCTTGTCCACCATCCACTGACCAAAAGTGGAGAAAAAACATAAAACCAAAACTCCCACCAGTTTCCGTCGAGGTTCACATTCTTACTCCTTCCTCAGGCGAAACTGATGAGTTTACGGAGAGAGGCAGGAAGGGTTAGCGGTGGGAAATCGAAACATCTTGGGCCGGAATAGCAGGGCATCAATGGCAAAATAGAAAGATTCAAAAACAAACAAACAGCGGAAGCTGTAAAGAAAAATGTGCCAGAGGAGGAAACCGGTGGACAGATTCGAGATCAGACGGAACCATGACGCAGCAGCAGACAGGTTTTAAATGGGGGGAAGCACAGACGAAAGGCGGCGTGAAGGGAGAGAAGGTGCAGGCGTGTTGACGGGGTTAATTATTAAGCATGCTGGGAGGAGAACGGACCATTTTTTGAATGGCAGGCCTGCCCAGTTAAAGCCCATCCTGCAGATGTCAGCTCAGGAACGGGAGAACCCAGATGCTCGGCAAATGTTAACCGCTCCTCTCTGCCTTGTGAATCGCGGCGGTGCACGTTAGCTCAACTTTTTGACCGCCTGAGTTAATATCTATGATAATCACGGCTGTAATACTGGGATTTTAATATATTTC
Source organism: Takifugu flavidus (assembly GCF_003711565.1). NCBI lineage: Eukaryota > Metazoa > Chordata > Actinopteri > Tetraodontiformes > Tetraodontidae > Takifugu > Takifugu flavidus. The sequence continues at coordinate 2,490,264 of NC_079535.1, read as the reverse complement.
CTTTCCGTCTTTCTCTTGGGAAGTCTGCAGGAGTAGACAGTCTTACTTGGGAAAGCACCCTAATATAACCTTTTATTCCTTCTGCCCTCGGAGCTAAATTCTTGTAGCAAAATAGATTAAAGTCTTTTGCTATAATATTGCACATAAAATGTCAAGTGATAAGATTCTCTCTTTTCAGAAGGTTCTCTTCATCAGGATTCTCTTCACGAATGAGGTGGCTGGCGGTTGCTCTGTTAACCAGACTTGGGTGCGTTATAAAATCATGTTAGCGGTTTAAACATTAATACCTGATCTTTAACTGTCCCACGCCGACCATGAAGGGGCAAAAATGAAAGCACAGTGCTCGGCGCTGCATGGAGACATGCAGAGATCAAAGACATGCGGCTTGACAAGCAGCTGCATGAAAAGATCCCCCCCAAAATGACCCTATTAAAGGTCCGAGTCCATTGATTGGTGCATCTTTTCCAAGGTTAGGCTGGGAGACACAGTGTGCCCTTAAACAAAAACCAGGACTGGAGAAGCAGGAAATCAATGAGCCAGATATCCACATTACTAAAGTGCTTCCCAGTGACTCACAAAGTTCACAAAGGACAAACGTTGGACTGACTAAATTAATTTCTTGGATGTTCCAGGCCGGAATCACATCATCATTGCTTAGTGACTGCATTCACCACACTCCACGAGAGGAAGAGATAAAGCTTCACAGGCCTTTAATGAGAGTCAAAGACAATGTTCTTCTGCTTAATGCAGGATGTTCTGATTTCTAAACAGCTGTTTTCTGAATACACCTTATTACTAGTGATGGGACGATGATACCTCAAGGAGTGTATTGACACACTACACAAACTGTGTCAGCACTGTATTGATACTGTGTTGGTCACCCGATAGTGACCCCTGCAGTAGTTATAAAATGATTGCAGGTAAAGGAATTCCTTGTTTGCTAAACTGAGTTGGTATGTAAAATATAGTAAATTTGAGTTACAATTCAGAGTTACAATTTTTTACTTATGTACACACATTCTCTGTTAACTTAACTGTTAAATCATATGAAATAATACAAAAAAGTGATTAGTTTATGAATTTTTATTGAGGAACAAAGGTTTTTGGAGTGTCTTTGCTCCAAGGCGATTTCTCCTCTTAAAAACCAGCTCCCCAGCCTTAGAAAATACTCTTTCACACGGTGCAGATGACGATGGTGAGCAGAGAGTTTTAAGTGCAAGTTGATGCAGATGTGGATGTTTTCTGGTGCTCTCACGAGTATCTGCCAATTCTTCATTGCCATGCCGAGCTCTATAATGCCTCAGCATTGATGAACTGCTCTTATTGATGTAAGAGAGCTCTGTGGAGCAGAGCCGACACTTCAGCTACAATAACATAAAAAGTTAATTTATCTGAAAACAATTCAAACCTCTTCCCAGAACAGAGTAAAAACTAAGGTGGCAAAATTATTCCACACTGGGGAAAACTTCTTAGAACGATCCATAATCACGCAACTGCAAAACTCCATCCAACAAACCCATGACATGTCGATACATTTTGTTTCCTTATAAACACACTTTGGCGCGGCACATCCAAACGATACAATTCCTGTATCGGTCACGTGATTCTTTCTGAAAGCGATACGCGCACTGATACGGGGTTTCACTCTTGAGCTCTCGGCACAGTGCTGACGCACCAGTGTCGCTCGTCCCATCACTACTTATTACCAATGTTAGATCAGTCAATCTTGTATCCACTTAATTTGCTGTAGTTTGGAAACAGACAAACTATGTGGTAGTTTACACAGTATCTGGGTACTTTTGTAAAGGACGTGTTGCTTGTTGCCTATTAACTGCCCTCAAACTTGCAGCTCCCCCCTTGACAACAGCCAGTGGAGGTGAACAGGAATTGGGTGGTGGCGCCTGCTGCCAGTAGGTGGCGCACTTCCTTCCTTGTCGATATCCCATTCAAATTCAGTCCTTTGTGACCAAATCAGGCTCACTCAGTTAGAGCTTAAAACATACCAACTTAAAGTGAATTAAACAAGGAAACTGACAATGCTCATCTTAAAAAAGGCAGCATGAGTCTCCGCTGTGAAAAAACCCCTCTTAGGACAGTCAAACAAGCAACGATGTACTGATTACTTCTTTAAGACGCTCACCTTTATCCGGCAAGGGGCTTCCCATGGACGACATCGTGGTGACGGTCGGTTTAAAGGGGAGCCGCGTGGCGCTGGTGGCCACCGGAGGAAACTCACCATTGGCTGAAATGAGAAAGAGTCATCGCACGTATGAAACGGTCACCTGGTTTCTCATTCGTACCATCGACGTCTACAGAAGAAGATGCCCCCCCCTCTCCCCCCACTCCTCCCCCAGCTGTACCGTGGGCACAAACATCCACAGTTGCGCCTCCGGTAGACCCTCGTTCTCTCTCCCGTTCCTCTGCTTCCTATCAGATGGGTCTCAGTGGGCACTGCTCGTCTGTTAATGCAGTTTCACAACACCCAGCAACACCTTGCGCTGAGCTCTCGACCCCCCGCCGTCCGTGTTGCGGAAGCCGCCCACAGAGGCATCGCTGCCTCCTCAGCTTTCCAATGAGAGGAAAAGCTGCTTTCGCTCAGCCTGCAACAACACACGACAACCTCCTGGATCATCTTTGCAGGTTCTGGAGGCAAACGGAGCCCTGGTTGTGAGCCGCATGTGGAATAATCACTTAGTTTTGAGGCCGATTTGCATTCCGTACAATAAGGGAGGTTGAGGGATCAGCGGTGCCGCTCCAGGCTGCGAGCAGCCGTGATTTAAAGGTTTGCGTCTGTGGCTTTGTTGAATTACTTTGCGTTGGATGACGAGCAGGTGGTGTTTTGAAACGTCGCAGAAGAGGCGAAGCAGAATTCCAAGCAGGAGGTTCCTAATTGTGATGAGGCAATGAGTTATTTATTCAGTCTAATTTGCCTGCTTGGTGGAAACGATGACTACTTTCCCCGACATCCTTCAGAAGAGGGTTCAGGGGAATAAGATTAGATTCTTCATCTTCATTTCTATAATCATTTTACTGGGAAAAATGTAAAAAAAAGCCTCCCTCGTCCCCACTCTGGCTGCTCTGTCATCACTTGGTGGGGGCTCGGTGATTACCACAATATGGCGGGGGCCTCCCTGAACAGATGAAAGATTTGGAATGCTGCTGTGTGAAGGAGTTCCAATTTCTCCACCAAAAAAGGGGTCGAATTTGTCCTATTAGGGTGACACAAAGATCATTCCATGTCAGAGTTGAAACTAAACAGTGAATGAACGAATTTATATCTTTAAAAGGAGAATCCAAATGATTCTGCTGCTATTAGTAAGCTCACAAATTTAGCTGGAGAAAATCAATAGCTCATTCGTTATCCCTGTAATCTCCCCACTGTGGGAGCTCTGACACCGATTTGATAGGCAGATCTACTGCCCCCCCCCCCCCCCCCCCCGACATAACACTAGACGTATGTGGCTGCCATGGATTAGACCATAGGTAGGAGTACCATTCCCAGCAATTAGCCGCATCTGCATAACAAGTTCAGAACCTTTTACATCTGAAACACAGTTGCTAATGAGAAGCCCTGCATTATTTATTCGGAACAACATGCTATATCGGAGCATTTGTATGCTGCCGCAACAGGAGGAGGACTCGGCGGGTCCACCACATGGCAGCAGGAACTAGAGGGCAGGGCCATGACCGACATGGTTGTCAGTGTTCATTAGCAGCAGGTTTCGAGATGCCGGCAGCCGCTCGCACAGGGACGGGGCACCCAAAATATCAGAGATAGCCAGGGCTCCACGCTTATCACACTTATAGTCTCAACGCAGGATTCAGATGCTGTTTTGGTGTAGAAAATGAGCGTTGAGCGTTTCGTCCAAGGGTGACAGTGGCTTTAATGAACTGGGACTTCGGGTTCTTTATAATAAATGCTCAATTATCAATGGACACGACCCTGAGAAGAACCGAGGCTCGGATTTGTGGTGTCAGGCGTGACTATAGCGAGGTGATTATTGTCGTAAAAACAAGTCATTATAATGTAATCTGAGCGAAATATCAGCAGTATTGATAAAAGACTGGGAGGTGCAGTCAGGATGGTAAAATTCAGCTTTTCGCACGTTCTCATCTGGCAACACTATTTTCTGCTTCGACTGTTGGTTCCATTACAACAGACTGCACCAGGAAGATGGACCGTGAGTCACTGTAAGACTCCTGCAGCCACCTCCGCCACCTCCTCACCAGCTGTCACCCCGGCCTTTGCTGCTTACTGTTCCCGTCTACCTCCGCTCCAGTCAGTGATTGTCGGATTCAAGGCCAAAATGAGCATTTACCCAGTTTACACCAGAAACCTCTCCCTATCCACTGTAACGTATTAATATAAATACTCGCAAAAAGCTCATAATTCTTCTCTTATCTGCTTATTTCTAGGTGGTTTATGGCGATTAAGTTGCATCACTTTTGTTATTTTAAAGTGTGAAATAATTCCCAGCTTTGGGATTCTCAACATCTCTTGTTATTCTAAAAGCTTCCAGCATGAAAGCTTCTGTGCAATCTACCTAATCTGATGAATTCGGCAAAAAATTGGAAAAAAAATGAAGAGGCTGCTCGGGCCAACACCTGAAGGGCAATAGATGCAACATCAGGCAGAACATCCCTGCCAAAATCTACATGTGCACTCCATCCATGGTGCGTAGGCATGTACGGCTGATCCACCGCATAATGTGTGCGCGGCCTGTTTATATGCTGCAACACACACACAGGGGATGCTCTAGGCAGCGCTCGTCCCCATCATTCATCCCGATCACACTTGGAAATGACGCCTTTTGCGGCGCTTCGCCATCCTCCATCAGTCTGATTGATAGTCAATAAAATGTGACTGTGTCAAAGGCGGCGGTAGATAACGGATCCCTGGTCCTAAATGAAGGGACTCTCCGTCCAGAGACAGACGAGAGGATTCTTCGCTGTTGCTACCCAAGCGCCGCTGCTCCAGAGGACATAAAACACAACCACTTTGCAGTTATCTTCTATGAAATGCCATCTCGCATACAGGGGCGCTGACCCGGTCGCCGCGCCCGCATCCATGGCGGCGGCGGCGACTCTGCCTTTAGCTCGGACAAACACCAATATCTCACGTCACGTCGAGCCCACAAACTTTAGATTAAATCTGCAGTTTATAAATATCCTGAAGCATCGCCAGCAGGTCAAAATGCAATTTTCATGCTATTTTTTTGCACTGGTGACATACATTTCTTTTTAAAAAGACTAACAAATAACTCATAATAGTGCATATAATTGAAATGAAAAAAAATAAATTAGCATATATATTGTGTGTGTTAGCATTGACAGTCCCAGGACCGCTCTACATCAACACAAACACATTTTTAGATAAAATAATAAACACCCATCACGCTGACAGGTGGACGTGTCAGCGAGGGACACTGCACCATGACCGGAGCATTGTAATTTCCCCATTCAAGTCGGGAGAAATTGTTATTCCTGTCAGAACACTGACAGGTTCCTCCTCAGAGGTCCACCTAACCTTTCATTCACCTGATGTTGGAGTCTTTGTTACACCTCCGTTTTTTTCCCCGCTTTTTTCTATCTCTGTGAGAAATCTTGATAAAGCAACCCAATAATCACAAACGAATTCCACATAACTAATGTGAGGTTTGACCTTTAACAGCCTGCGAAAATGCGGTAAGGTAAGCCCTTAATCAGAAAGCTGTATATGAAAGATTTTATCTCTCGTGGCATTTCTCAAAGAGAAATGTTCTCAAAGAGAATGTGCCAAGCAGAGCAGGCGGATATCGTATATTAATGTCTGCTTAGTATCCCATTTCATAGGCTTCACCTGCCAGCTTCATTTGGAGGAATAACAAAACTGCTGTGGAGAGAGAAAAAAGGAGTCTCCTCTTCATTGATCATTGTTTTTCTCCCATTATGTTTGTCATATTTAATAAATCTGCCGATTGGTCAAGCGGCAATAATTCAAGGCCTGATGCAGTCACAGAGGTAACAACATTTACATTTCAGTATACTCACAAGCCAGGAAGCAATCCATGCTAAAAGAGATGTTGTCGAGGGAGATTGATGAACCCGGTCCAGGTCCATTTTCAGTGCTGAACTGCAGCCAGAACCTGCAACGGGACACATCTGTGTTAACTGGCTCACAAGCTGTGGCTGATGCGATCACGTCCACCTCAAATATTTAAGAAAAAAAACCACTCCGGATGTTTTGAGTTGTTGTCTTCCTTAAGAAAAGATCCGTTTTTACTGTTAATAACGGCTTTACCCCTCAGGATTTGAGATCATAAAACCTGAAGGACATATAAGCACATTTAGGATCTAATGAAGGAGTTAAATTTGGAAAACACATCACTTTTCCCCAGTGACCTTAGCGGCGGTCGGGGCTAACGGGGATGTCTTCAGTATTTATGATAAGTAAACTCCTAAATCTTTCCTCAAGCCTCGGATTAATCTGCTGAAAGTCGGCGTCTTTCAATTTGACGGAAAAATATCTGCGTGGCCTTTAATTGCATAGTTGTAATTGTACATCAAGGCACTTCGGTTTTATTTATATAGCCTGTAATTACAAGCATAATTGCCTCTTTTAACAGAGACACATTCTTCTTCCAGGAAGTGCAACAACAACAGTCAAGCAAATGTCCCAACAATCGCTTTGATGCGTCACATCAAGGCTTTTCATATTGTTATAACATGAGATGTATCTGGGATCATTGGACGGCACTGTCGATGAGCAGTGGGCATTATGGGTAATTATTCAACTTCATTCAAATTCCATCATTTGGCCAGTGGGGACGTGAAGACGTGTTTCAGTTTCAAAGCATCCAATCCCAAGAAGAAAATGAACTTATCATGGATTCTCCTCTGCAGGATGAATGTCTGCGTCTACTAATCACCAGGGTTCATTCCTGAGGTTCTCTACATTAAAGCCATTTGCTCTTAACCCAGTCGGCTGGATGAGTGTTCTTAAATATTCCCACAGTCACTGATGCGCCTGGGCCAGCATTTCCACCGAACGAGCCACCGAACGAGCAATTCTGTAACCTAATACAACGGCCACCTTCCGTCACCACCGCCAGCTACCGTTTCATGGTTTAATATTTCCTGTCAGGAGTTGCCGTCACCTAAAGATGCCGTATTCAATCTGTGTCATTCCTGATGTCAGCTCGCAGCCATTCAAACACTCCGCTTCAGTCATAACTGCTCTCCAGGCTGTGTTTCTGATTCCACTCTGATTCCATTTGAGCTCTACAAAGGTCACTGCGCAGAGAGTGGCGGGTTCTCCTCACCATTACGGACATGACATTCCAATTAAGCACACGGACGTAGCTGACTACATAACCCAGGAATCAAAAATTAATCACTCTCAGGGGATCTGGATTATCCAAGCCTGAGTGGCGGACAAAGCCCAGTCAGGAAGAGCTGAGCTGCCTTATCTGGGGTTGCCTTTTTCTCCTCCTCCTCCTCACCTCTTTATTCTACTGTGCTTTCATTTATCTATCTTTTTGAGGGGAAATTAGGGCCATGGCTAATTGACAGCCAAGTGTGTTGGGTGGAGGCTTGTGTATTGATTCTTGGTATAAAAGAAAGCTCTCTGTGGGGTTTATTAATTTTGTAAATTCACGTTTCCCAGGGAGTGGATTTGTAAATCTGCATTTATGTAAAATAGGGGGACAGAAATGCTTTCATCCCTCTGTGTGTGTGTGTGTTTGTGAGTATGAGTGTGCATTTGCTACATACACTCCAATTGACAAGCAAAATGAGGAAAATGTTGGGAAGTGAGGCCATTTTGGCCGGTCCTCACAACTTTAAAGGACAATTTGAGGGTTAGGATCTGGTTTTAAGGTTGAAGTTAGACTTAGTTTAGGTCAGGATCAGGGTTAGGGGTTAGTTGGGGTGGTTAGGGTAAGGAGCTGGGAAATGCATTATGTCCTCACAAAGATAGATACATTGACGTGTGTGTGTGTGTGTGTGTTTACCATACCAGTCTGCCAGGCCATAAAGAGGAAGCGTGATGAGTTTCCAGGACTTCTCAGATTTGGCTTCACTGGCTGAGTTCCACAGTTGGCGCGGCTCCTCTGGACCTGTGCTGTTCTCCAGTAACCACAGAGACAACAACCCCTTGTGTGAGCCCCCGGAACACAGCCAGAAACGCACCTGTTGAAGCAAAGGTGCCGTTGAGGCTTTAGTCAATAACACCTTTCTGAAAAACATAAAATGCACCTCTAACACTTATTCCTGGATTGGAGGTAAACCAGCCGAGTGTTTAACCCGTCACACCGCTCAGGGAGGAGGTGCATTCAGATCGGCACCAAGATTCTTTGGCAACAGCCGCCCGCTCTGTTCTAATTATTCTATGATTAATAAAAGTTCAACCTGGATCATCATTTTTATTACTTTATCATCTACGCTGCTCCTGCAGCCACAATCTAATTTCACATTTATGTTTTTGGGGAGGAGGGTGTCTAAAAATGGAACGGCAAACAGAAAAAAAGAGGACTCCAAAGGTTGCTTGCAAGCAGGAGATTTGAACAGATCCCTCTGCGGCATTTCAGCGCGGCCAAGAACACTGTTCCCGCTTCTCCTTTTAAGTCGAACAGATGTTGGCTTGAGAATGAAAAGTCCAAGAACAGACGGCACCACCTTGACAACTGGATTCACGCTGGGAGCTCGGCGATCGCATGTCCTTATCAACGGCAACACCGTATGGCTTAAACATTAAGATTACCGACCATGAAAGCAAATGTGGTCTGTGGCTAATACCCACAGCTAATATCTTTGGCATAGGCATCCAACAGCAGACAAGCTAGATTGGACAGCACCAGTTCAGTGTAGGGAGAAGGATTTAGTGTGTTAATCTGGAATCAAGGCTAATCTTTGGCTATACACCGAGACGCTAGTGGGGAACGTCTGAGGTGGTGTAATACTCTTCCCACTGCTTCCACAAACATCACAACACCCTCTGATTCCATGCCTGCTGCTCCTGTCGCTGCTCACCTCTCTGTCATTCTCAGATTTACTCCCCACTTCTCTTGTTATCTGTTGTTTTGGTCTTTTGAACTCTCCTCCATCTGCAGTCCTCACTACTCCCAGACTGCCCGCAAAGAGCACAGCCAGAGGGCCAAAGGTTGCCACAGCACATGGTATTAATCCAAATGACATCTCTATATGGTGCGCGCAACATGGAGGAAACAGTCAACTCCTGAGACCTGCCCCATTAGCAGTCTGGCATGAATAATACAAGACTTGTAAATATTTTTGCAAATGGGTCAGCAGATCCTTGTGAGCGATGAGGTCGTTGGCATTCTTCTTCTCAGGGCGCAGCTTTCTGTCTGGGGACATTGTTGTTTTGAATGTGAATGAATGAACCTTTCTGAAGCAAATGACCTTCAAGGTTGTGAACTGCAACAGAGAAATATTGAAAAAAAACAAAAAAACAAGTGTCCCTCATCTAAAGCATCTCGGCTTGTTGAACCACAGGAAGTGATTTTCCCATAGGAATTATTTTTCTCCACTTCCTGCCCCCGTCTGAAATCACTGCAAACCAGCCCCAAATTTGGTGGAAGAAGCCGATACGTCCGGCGGGTGAGTTGTGTTTTACGTCAGAACCTGTGGCCAGTGGCTGGTTGGGTCATCAACTCTGGCGTGGACCCATCATGAGAACGATTCCCAGGCAGGTTCAGACCAGTTTTAACCAGGTTACATGTATGATGTCTTCAACGCAACATCTGGGGTTTTTATTGCACTTTTAATGCTAGTAAACACAACGACTCTTGTACAAAAATATGGATATAAATGTTCTATAATGTGCTATGTGATGACCACTGAAGCAAGACGTTCTCAGCCCCGAGGAGAGAGTAATAACGGGCGTTCACATTTTTCTGTTACACAGGAAGATTTAAAAACCAACCAATGAAAAATAAAAAGCAGTGAACGCTCAGTTAAGTCAGGAAAGGACAATCTGCAGTAATTTACCTGAAACATCTATTTTAGGCCTTCGATAGCAGTGGTTCCAACCTTTTGTCCTTAAAGTCTGCTTGGACGCAAGCAGGGCCCTACCAACAGTCCAAATGCATCAAATGAGGTTATCAAGTTATTTACTTACAATAAAAATAGCTTTCTTCCTATTCCCATTATCCAACAAACAAGGTCACAGATGTTTTAGCAAGTAATAGCTCAATAAATGTAATTGCGGACCAAAAATAAGATTTAATTTCGTGTATAAAGAATATTGCTGATCCACTTGAGTGTGTTATTGGAGTATTGTAATGTAAACTGCACAAATATCAAATATTTGTTATTTGATATCCTCACAACCTCAGAACAAATAAAGCTCTGAGCAACACCTGCAATCTGTGGCGCCCCCCGTAGGGGCCGGGACCCCAGGTTGGGAACCACTGCTCTATAGTATGTAGATAAGCCTAATTAACCAACTCATTTAAGTGGATGGCCGAACCGGTTTCCATAACATGATGTAAATGGTGGCTCCGCTGCCTCATGCCCCAGTTTACACCTACAGGCAGTAGATGCACCTTCATGAACCAACACTTTCCTTTTACACAGAAACAAATGCTGCAGTGTCTGATATGTACCCCAGCATGCATGACGGGACTCATGCTAATTTTAATCTGTTGCACAGTTTTCAAGGTTCATTAAGTTGCTTTTCACTCTGCAACTCTGGCAGTGGTTTTTAAAGGAGCCTGGGGATATTGACGGTATTAGTTCTTCAGTGTTCATCTGAACGTGGTAATGAATGTTGAATGAATGCGCCATTTGCATCATAGTGAAACCGAGCATGTTAATCTCTTGATGTTGTCGCGTGAAGACGTGATCTGCGTAGGTGATCTTTTTTTTTTGGTGTCCGGGGACGCAAAGTCTTTGAGAACGTTGATCAAATGTGGTCTCATGTTACCCGGATTATTTTGGGATGTATTGGGAGACACGCTAAATCGGCCCAGATACATTCAGCAACACACATTTTCTCTGTAGAAATACAGAGTTAGCATGCTGTTAGCAGTTAATATGCGCAGGCCAGCTGCAATATTACAGTACAAAAAACCAAAAAACCTACAGGCAATACAGAAACGTATGGAGGCTTACTTGCTGCTGTTTGAAACCTGAAACCACCAAAATTTGAATAAATCTGCCAGGATAATAAACCTGCCTTAACAATGCCCCGTTTCTATGAGAACAGAGATTTTGGGATGTACCCACAGCCTAATAAGAGGTCAGGTAAGCTGAATTGCAGAGACCACATCCTGCGTTTGTGCATGCCTGTGAATAATGAATGTGATGAGGCGGCGCAGAGGGAGCGCGCTGTGCATTTCTCACCGTGCACGGGGAGTTTCTCAGAGGGGGAGGGAAGAGGGGACTCCTCAGAACTGCCGGACTACGCTGCCCTTTGGCGTGGCCTCCTTCCACAGAGAAGCTCACACCTATGAAATACAAACACAAATGTGCAGAGAGAGATCCCAACACATACGCGGGTGTCAATACATAAACACATCATTTCATATTTCCAGGCTCACTCAATTTCCTCGTTTTGGAAATCTAAAATTTTAACCCTTGAAATTTTGGGTTTGGCACAACACCACTGAGCTTCAACTTGTAGGGAACAAGGACCACCCTCAGCAAAATGAGACACACTCGTGTCTCTGCACTGATGATGAACTGCGGATGGAGGAGGATGCAGGGAGTCGACACGCTGCAGCGTTTGCTCTCAGCGGGATTCTGTTTGTACCAAAGCAAAATCAGTGTCTGTGGCTTTAGAGATTCGGGTATGTTGCTACAGCTGTTAGAATCAAATATTCCAGGTCATTAAAATCCCCAAATATATACATCGTTGCTTTCATGTAAAATTTTCCCTCCGGAGGTTCTAATGAGGCATTAGCACTTGAAAGAGTCTGCAAATAGGCCAGCGTTTTATAAGCTCCTGATATCACGAGAGATGCACGTTCGCCACCTGATGATGGGCAGCTCTGTCTGGACGTCTTGGCTGGCGACTGGAGTCTTTTCCAGGAGAGAGTGCGACCAGCTATTGGCTTCCAGCTGCAATCACCGTCTTCAAAAGAGCAGTAGCTGCCATTGAGAAAGTCACCTGAGGAGGTATGGAAGAGAAAACTGATCAAGGTAGGCAGGAGACAATAAAGAAGAGTGGTGGTGGTGTGTGTGTGTGTATGTTGGGAATGGGGCGTATAATGAGTAGAAGGGCCTGGCCAGAGGATAGACAATACTGAGGTGAGTGACCACTGACAGCCTCTGACAGGTGGGGGTGATGGGGGTTGTCACAGCTTAAGGACCTAAGCAACAGTGAAGGCAGTGAAGCATATTGGACGGACAATGGAACTCCCCAACTGAAGAGCAGCACTTGATATACTTTTCTTTTCAAGATCAATGCAATCTTTCATATTAAGAGCATGACTAACCTACAATTATTACAAAACTCAGCTTCACGAGTGCTGACGAGGACCAGAGGGCGGGAGCACATCACACCGGTTTTAGAATCGCTGCATTGGCTACCCGTGCGTTTCAGGATCGATTTTAAGGTTCTTTTATTAGTTTTTAAATGTCTTAATGGTCTCGGCCCGACTTATTTATCCGACATGCTTTTATTCTATCAACCCTCGTGGACTCTGAGGTCCTCCGGCACCGGCCTTTTAACCGTTCCACAAGTAAGCTCTAAAACGCACGGGGAAGCGGCCTTCAGTTATTATGGTCCCCGACTGTGGAACAGCCTGCCGGGGAACCTCAGGGCCGCAGAGACTGTTGAGATTTTTAAAAAGAGGCTCAAGACACACCTTTTTAATCAGGCCTTTGATTGATTTTCTGATTATTTCTTTTATGTTCTCATGCTTTTTTATGTCTTATCCTTATTTTACTTGATACTTTTACTGTTTTACTCCCTCAGTTCTTAGTTTCTCAGTTTTTAGCTTTTATACCTTTTATCCCATTTACTGTTTTAGTCCTTCAGTTTTTAGCTCCAGTGTTTCCTCATGGTGTTTCCTCATGGGGGCCTGCCAGGCTGGGAGATGTTTCCGGTCTACCGCTGGGGGTGCTGTCCCATTGTCGACCCTGGCCTGGGTGGTTAGGGGGCTCTGTGCTTGGTGTGGAGCCTCCGGTCTGTCTGGGTCGGGGTGGGACTTTGTGGCGGTACCACCTGTGGTCACGGACCGTGACCTCCCTCGGCCTGGTGGGCCTCCAAAGGTGGCGTCTCCTTTGCCTCAGGTCTCGGTGCCCAGCCATGTCTCAGCTTGTCTCAGCTTGTTTGTGTGTGTGGGTGTGTGTGTGTGTAAGTGTGTTGTATGCATGTGTGTGTGTGTCCTTTTTCTTGATTCTCTTGTTGTCTTTGCTGTTTTTATCCTTTGTGAGGCACTTTGTGCTACCTAGTGTATGAAAAGTGCCATATAAATAAAGATTGAATTGAATTGAAATGAAATGAATTAAATGACAGGATCAAAACAGATCTACATAGGCATAGCTGCGCCAAGGGTAGTGCTGAAGCTGTTGCTTTTATTTGGAAGATTTCTTCATCTATATACAGATACTAGCATGCCCTTTAAATCGTGCCAGCAGAAAAATAATGTAATTTTGGGCAGTTTTAGTTGAGGTCATCTTTGTAGCTTTAAAAGAGATAATGCATGCGGACATTGATATATATATATATATATATATATATATATATATATATATATATATAAATAATATCTAGCAAACATTCCAATACTGGAGTGTTAAGGTCACCCGACTGACCTTATCTAGTGTTTAAATTGTAAATATGTGCAGGAGAAACAATGTTTAACTTGCAATTCTCATCTTTAGTGTTATAAATACTTCCCTGATCCTCTTTTGATTCACTGTTTATTTGTCAAATGTGCAGACACACATGAAAGATTATCGTTAGAACATCCCAATTAGGCTAGCCAGGCAGTGGGTAGAGAAAATATTTGCAGCCTCTAAATTTTTCGGTATTTCTTAGGGTGAAGCCTCATGTCAAAATAGTGAAAAAGCAAAACAAAACAAAACAACTACCAGTAAAAACAACCAACCATACAAACAACCCCCCCCCCCCCCCCCCCCCAAAGGCACACAATCACACACACATTAATTTTTTTTGCCCCTCATCAATCGACACTCAAAACCTCACCAGAACAGCCAAAATTAATAAAAAAGAAAAACCGGAAATATCCCATGAACATAAGTATTCTTACTTTTAGCAGTCACATCAGGATAGAATTTAATTGGAGCAGATTTTTAAGGTGCCCAGCTGTCTCAATAAGGTCTTATAGCTATATAAAGCCTATTTCAAGCATATTAGAGCAAACATGAGATCCATGGGGTGAAAAGAACTGCCTGAAGAGTTGGACCATTAAAATACTCTCCACAGTGAAAGACACATGAAAAGGCCAAGTAGTTTTTCTGCCTTTCTTCCCACCTCATGCGATACTTCTCCATTCACCCTCCTGTGCTCCACTCCTACTGCCCCACCCACCATCAAGCCACCACTACTTGCCTGACTCCCATCCCTACATCCTGGACCGATGTTCTGTTGCAAACCTTGAGTGAATCTAGGTAATTTCCTCAGACTTCTGCCCCCAACCACAAGGTCTGCCCTTACCCTCCTGGTTTTGGTCTACCTGTTCTGTGGCTGTGCGGAGATTTGCTGCCTTGTTGCAACAGTTTGAGAACCTATGATCCAAACTGTGACTCCCTGTTAAACAGAGACTCTTTCTATTACCACACTGGTCTCAACAGGTCTGCTGTGTGGGTTTTTACCCACTGGACATTCCCTCTGCATCTCCCTGTGTCTGCTGCAAACCACATTAAAGTCACTACCAACTGTACCTGTGGGTCTGCTTTGTGGCTAAGTCCTGCCCCCCCTCATGGTTACAATTACATCTTTCCTTACAGCAAATGTAGATTCTCATTACCTATACATTCAGCTGTGAGTGAGGGCTCCCACACATTTGGCATCTATCCAGTTTTGGTTTTGAGAATGTGAAAAATAACCCAAACATTCTGGGTATCCTTCATCAGACTTGCAAGTCCTGCATTCCAAGATGGCATCTTGCTCCCGAAACGAAAGCTTGTCAGGCGCTCCTACCTTAGTTACTGTTGCTAACATCTCTCCCAAGAATCTCCCATTGGTCTATTCTGCCGTAGAGCAGAGAAATAGCCAAAATATAAGAGGGGTGAATACTTTCTGTACCCATTGTAAGTCCTCTCTGCAGAACAATACTCTAATTGGCTCCAACGAACACTGTTCAACACGAATGTCACATGACCTCATAATTATTATCTGCCCAGAATGCACCACAAGCAGATTAAGCTATATCCACCACACTGTGGATATGCCTTCATTTTTTATTGATAATGACTACTTGATGTGATACTCTTTTGACATTTGACCCTTTATGGAACTGGTGAGGTGCACAGGAGCCATTGTGGGACACCAGCCCCAAATCAGCTTCTCTTTGGATGAGAAACCAAAGAGGATGCAACTTCAGCGTCCCCTGAAGTAATCGACCAAAACAAATTTGTGAACTGTCTAGTAACTGTCTTCCCTAATTTTCTGTCAGTAGCTGATCTGAAGTTGCATGTGTTGACTGTCACAGCTATATCTTTTCTTCTCTGACCACCGTTCAATAATCCTTCTTTCCACATTCGGTATAACCATGGCGGCCTTCTTGTGTCTGTCTGACTGTATTTTATTTCCGTGATGAGGGAATGACAACCCCGTGGAAATACAGAAGTCCCTGTATGGCTGTAGGCAACTTTTTGAACAGTAGAATCTTGGCCAGGAGCCTCCCTGATACCATGCAATCTGTTCCCCTGTAATTGGTCTTGTTGTCACTTCCTGCACATACACTTTTTTCCCCCCCAGTGATCTGCTTCAAGTAAACAGTCCAGTAGGGATGCTAGAGACTGGCCAGCCATTCTTTTTCTATTTAAGAATAGAGCTCCTCTGTCACTGTTAAAATCTGTGAGCAGAATGCAACCGAGGAAAGTTTGTAAAGTGTTTTACAAACACCAGACAGGCTGAAACTCAACCATCATACTGCTCCCCTGCTAGTTCCTTCACTGCTGCACTCAAAATGACTTACTCATTCACTCTGATGTCTTTTTTTTCGTCAACTAATACATATAATACACTCAGTGGTCATGTGTTTGGTGATGTACTGCTTTGTCCTTGATAAATAACTATTAATGAAAATAATTAACAATGAACGTCATTTCTAGTGTCTCGTGTGCGACCGCAAAGGATATGTTGCTTGTTTAGGGGAGATTGGTTGTACACTGCTTTTCACAGTGCATTAGAGTTAGGGTTGGGTGCATGAAATAAGGTGCAACCATCCTCACTTAACGTTCCAGCCAACCTACAAAATGGAGAACTCTTTATTAACTGTATTATTTAGGGAATAGGGAGCAGTTTCAGACAGAGATTAAGTTGCAGAAATCTTTTCCTAAAGTCCTAGACACTCATTGAACAGGCTACTATTGATAACCACAAATAAACACCTCGCCAACATGATCCCGTTTAGATTTGAGTAACTTTATGTTGGCAACATGTTATAAGGCGGGTTTTACACTGCTCTCGGGTTTCTTCTTAACTTTTTATGCCCAGATTCTGGTGCTAATTATCATTTTTAAAATGGTGTTCTCCATATAATGGAATTAAAATAGGCTTAAGCTGAGAAAATGAAGCACAAGCATTCTTCTCCAACATCCTGCACTGCTCTGAGAGTGTATTACTCTACATAATGAAACATGTGATGATTTCTTTTAGGCATTTACAGTAATGTACATACTTTGATGTTAACACTCAAATCAAGTTAAGACAAAATGCTTTAGTTAATGAGGTATGAGTCTGACATTAACCATTATTGTATGGAATAGTCACGAATCATTACTTTGGTTATTTATTTATAGCAGTTTGGCTGCACTGTTTATTAGCACGTCCTTTGTTACAGTAATTTGCCACATTTGCGTTCTAGCTGCTCCGGGTTTTAATTCAATTTTTTCCGAGTTTCATTGTTAGTGGTAGTTTCATAGTTTAGTGATAAGATAAGATAATTGCTCTAATTAATCTTCAAAGAATACCCCAATAAAAATGCTGGGCAATTGCATTACCATCATGCTGTAGAGAATAGCAAGAATGAAATCAAATATTCCACAAACATAAATTGTTCCAGCATCTATTAGTAGCATAAACTAAATAAATGTCTTTTTACTGCTTCGTTAAGCATAGTTACCTTGGCAGATTAGTAAGGACAGGGGGAAAAGGCTCACAAAATGATTCAAAGGTCCATTTTGATGATTGTGATGAGCAGTGGCATATCTATGTTTGACTAATATGCTAATAAATGATTTCATAGTGTTGTGCTTGTTCAGCACAGGAAGTGGTAGCACACTGGTTTTGAGTAGGCTGAAGTGAAGACAGCATTGACCAGACGTGATTAATGATCCTTCCTTTAATTAACGATCAAATGCCAAGAGGAATCTTGCAGACTGCTGCTTTGAATTCTAGTTTGCGTTCACCTTTGATGTCAGCAGTCCCTCTTTGTTGTTGGAAGGGGAATTGGGGTGATGGAAAACAGTCGGGTATCTGCAAAATTTAGACAGACTAAGATCTACCAGAGGAAGCTGTGACTCTCAAAGAGTGGAGGATGTGTTGATGCATAATGATGCCAGAGTAGTATGGTGAAGACAATCCACAGGGATTCCATTTTTCTCTATGGAAGGAATCTTCGTGACTGACACCGGCTTAGTTTGTTCCTCTTGCTTTTCTCTCTTTTTTTGTTAATGAGACTTGGCACACTGTTTGAAGGATTTAAATAGATCAAATCAGATGAAGTAAGCTCGCGGATGGATCATAGAGAATGGAGTATCACAGAGGGAATGCTGTGTAATTTGGGTAGCAGGGGGTAATTGTGACAATAGAAAGCAATGAAAACGGAACAAATATCTACCTTAGGGGACATTAAAAGCTTGTGGGGGACAGCAAAGAGACATGCAAAAGTTTAGGTGGACTCATAAAAGACATATGGGCTGATTTTGGATAATCACAAAGGACAGAAGTTAATATTATTGCAAGTCTTCAGTGGGAGACAGGGGAGAGAATGCTTCAGCATTGGGGCTTTCTAAATCAGATCACTGTTTATTTTCACAGTATTTAAATTTGCCAAGTCAGAGGAGAGGCAGTTGCATTAAAGGTGGTTAAGAGCTGCAGTTTGACATCACATTATTATGGTCTGTAGAAACCTCTGCTGGAGACGGCCAAATTAAATCTGGCATCTCTGCTATTGGGATCATTATTGTTAAATGTCCAGTCCCGATGTTCACTTTAAAAGACTAGACACTAACACGAACACGAGCACGTGCACGCTCTCACGTGTGCACAAATAACACCAGCAGTCCTAACAATTATTCACATGCTGAATTCAAATAGGAATTATTCTCTTGGGGTTGCCCCTCAGCCCAATTACCGGTGATAAGTCCCCCCATCGGCGGTCATAAAAGCATACTTAATTAAGGAGACACATGTCTGGACACGTGGTTTTCTTTATCCTCTTTTCTCCCAGCTGTGATAGCGCACAAGCCTATGAGCACAATGAATCGGCTGTCTTTTTAATAAGCACCACGTGGGAAATTGACCACGTAAACGCAAATCAACTTAAATATGGGGGAGATCAAAGTTGTATTGTGGTGTTGTGAGAGTTCTGAGCCATGTTTGGACTCTCCGAAGATGTTGCAAAGATACACACGGGCAGGTATAGGACCAAAAATAGATTAGCATGACTCACGCAGGCAAGCACAAACAATAGAGTCTGGGGGATTTTACACCGAAAAGAATGTCAGCATACTTGGCTAGTGTTCCTCTTGGGCATTGGGAAAGGTGGAACACGAATGTGCAAAGATGCAAAGAGATAGAAATAACAACTATGAAGTATGTCAAGGGTGAGGAATGCTAACCAAGCACAGCTCTGCCTTTTCTCCTCTTTTTTGAAAGGCCTCGTGGACATTTTCAGTTGTTGCTCCGGTGGGCCAAATGCCAACGCTTCATTAAAGACCGATCAGTGAGGTTGACCAGCTCTGACGCCTTCATCCAGAAAGGCCAACAGACACGTAAGCCTTCCTCTTTAAATCACTTTTAAGCAGTTGATCCTCTGTGGTATTGTTATACTCACGACATTGGGCGCCTTCATCGTCACCCAGCGGACAGTCCCTTGTGAAGTCGCAAAGTCTGTGGAGTGAGATCCCAGGACCCTGGTAACAGTGGTACTGGCCCTCCAGTGTAATGTTGGGGCCACCTGAGGACACTGTACAGAGCATGAAGAGGAAAAGAATTGAAAGAAGGGAAGGACAATGTTCACATTAAATGTTTTCTACACATTATTTGAAAAAAAACAAACAACCTAATTGAAGCCTTTAAACTGGCCTGCATTAAAAAAAGAACTACTGAGTATTTCTCAAAAGTGAAACTGATATTTTAGAAAAAGAAAAAATTATAATCTACAAAAGAAGATCACGCATTGATGAAGAATTGCTTTTTGAATTGATTTTGAAAGCCAGGTCTCAAGGGCTATAATCCAAACTGGTTTTCTGACCTACCAGGTTGAAAGCTCTTGCCATTTGCCTTTGTAAAAGACACTTTCCACCTGGGAGGACAGAAAATCCAGCAGGATCATGGCGATACAGGACTGTGGTCTGACACCCCTGCTCTAGATTATTAAAAAAAATTGGTCAATCTACATAAGCATTTAGTTTGTAAAACAGCACATATCTGTCAGACACAGAGAGCAAACTAATGAACTGGATAGTACAGGAGGTAGCACATGGAGTGGCAATACACATCGATATACTGTGCAAACTGATAACAGCAGAATCAGTATCTCAACGGCAACATGGGGAATTTGCCCGTATCCAGGCAAATCAGAAATAAGGACTTCACTTCGTGAAAAGGTCCAGTACCCCACCTCATTAATCATCACAACCTGATCACAGCTCAGAAAACAAAGCTCTTAAAATGATGTTCGCCGATGACACTCTCGCTTTATGCATTTAAAAAATAAAAATTGTAATGGACTACAGGTGTTGCCTTTGATCTTATAAAGGTCTTACAAAAAATCCAAATTCCCAAGTGAACATTTCAAGGTGGCAGTAGCAAGGCAACAAAGGACAGATTATGTTATGTTGATACATTTCTTTTTCTTGTTCATAAATTGGTGATGGTGGTGATGGAAACGTTTGAGCAAATTTCGGCAAGCAAATAATAAGCGGTGTTTTGAAGTTTGTGTTTCGATCTCAGTAGCAAAATCTGCCATGGGACTGAGCTCCCAACACTCAAGTGATGGTGTAGAGCACAAAAAGGGATTCAGCCTTTTGACCAGTCCTCCAATCGTCATGTAGGAGCCCAGCATCCAAGCCAGCCAAGACCAGGTCACTGCTCCATCCACCCTTAGAGACACTGAGCATCCAGGAGGATGACAAACTATGGCGTTAATACAATGACTGTTGAGTTTCAAGGCGATGAATAATGCAGTTCCATTTAAGTGAATAGATGCTCAGCTTCTGCAGGCAAATGCATTGGCATTACAGGAATGTAGGAGATGACAGAATTAATCAGGTCAGGCGACTTGCGATAAATAGCTAACTCTGAATTAACTCATCTTCTTGTTGAATACGTTCTTACGCATTTGTAGGCAGTGTAACACAAACGTACATATTTGAACATTACATTTTTGACATTTTAGGAGAAGCTGAGTTTCCCTTCCAATGTGAGAGAAACCGGCTCTGCTTCAGACAGCTGCTTAGAATCTGCGCCAGGGTTCCTTGCTTGGAACAGAGACGGCATGCTGGGGATTTGGGTGTGACTCATTACTGCTGGAATGATGGAGTTGGAAGTACATCACATATGTCCTGGATGAGGAATTTAATGTGGCGTTGGTCTTCTCTCCACTGTTCTGGGCTCTCCGCTCTCATCCAAGTCCCCTGTTGGGCCACACCATTCCAGGCTTCTCTGCTTCTTCTACTATGTCATCACGCCTCTTCACTGATGGTATCTTCTTGGAAGGGATCATAGCCATGGATGAATACTCCCACGGGGATCCTGTTATGTGCTCTGGCTTCTGTATCGTGAACAGTTTAATTTTTCTTTCACTTCCTGCCTTTTTTCCACAGATACTCGCGCTGGCCACCTTCAGAGGAGCAGAGTGTTAGTGATGTACCACTTTTCTGACTCTCCTCACGTCGACCTCCTTCTCCAGGGCTTTAAAGGGTCAGTTGTTTTCTTGCTGTCATGCTGTTTAGGCTTTTGGAAGGCCCCAGCGGCTGCTGACCCTCCTCTCCAGTAAATCCACTGTTAAAATACAAACTGGAACAGGAGGTCCACTGCTTTCAGCCAGCTGTCCAATATTCTATAAGTCCTTGGCCAAGCTGTTGATTGGCTTCTCTGTGGTTGTGATAGCACCATCTCCCCGACCTTCTTGTTCATCAGCAATGTGGATTAAGATTTAGCAGTTTTGCATATCCCGGAACACTTCACAGCATTAGAGGAAAAGTAATAATCATATTTTGATTCAAGTGTGCAAGGAAACTGAGAAACATAAGGGACATATCCCATGATTGGACACAAGTGTTAGCGGAAAGCTTTAATGGTCGCTGCAGCTTAAGTATGGGGCCACATTAAAAATTTACATCGCATTAAAGATTTCAGATGAGAAGAAGTCGAAGAAGTTGAAGAAGTAGGAGAACAAAGCTAATCTGATTTAAAACCGGTTTCTTTATGACGGACTGTGCTTATAGATGTGACTCATGCTCCATATATGCATTATGTATTAGTTGTGGTCAGCGGGTTCCTCTCGTATAATGTTGACACCACAGTGTAATTTATCATAAAAGGACATAAAGGTACCTTCACTATGCTGAAAAGTTTGGGCCGAGGTATGTAAATCCAGCTATTTATCTCTGCTGACTGACAATGGAGTGAAGGGTATAGGATTGGTGATGCTGCTGAACTTTAAGCTGCTTGGGCAGGTCAGTACTCTAAGAAATGACCAGTGGAGTCTCAGCCTACTGCAGTTCCTAAATCACACTGTCAGGTCGTGAAACTAGTTGGCCAGTGGGGGATGAATTGCTTCTACGAGTCTGAGTTTTGTTATCCTTGTACTTGGGGGCTGTTTTGCTTTGTGAAGGTCAAGATGCATGAGTGGTGCGGAACTGGAGAGGTGTCTGGGTAGGACAGACCTTGAAAAACAGTAAACAGAAATCTGGGCTGAATAAAACCCTAACATCCAAGGTTGATAGGACAGACAGTAGCAATACAAAAGTTCTACCTTTGGACTAAATTTAATGTATTGGGTTGTTAAAACAGAGTGAGCAGACTGTGATTGTGCCCATGAAAGCATTTTCGACTGGTTTACATGCGTCCAACACTCCAATGTGGGAAGACAAAGTAAATCCAATAAGAAGAAAGCTTTGCAAGCAAGAAAGAAAGCTGTTTAGACAAGAATCTAGATGTTTCAGTCAGGAAGAGAAGGATGTGGAGGATAACGCTAACAAAAAAAGGTATTTTCTGTATTGTATGTGAGACTGGCTGATGAACAGCAGCAGTTAACATACAAACAACGTTTCTTGTAAAATTGACACTATGCTTTAGATGTATAGGTCTTCATTTTAGCAGTTTGACAGTGATTGTCAATAGAGGATAAAGGATATGTAAAAGAGCATCATTTTTGGCCAAATTAGCAGTTTGATTAATAGTTTTGGGATGTTAGAGTGATCTCAGCAACATCCAAAGGCTCAAAAGATCACAGAAAACAAGAGAAGAAATGAAAGAGAATTTTCCCAGTGAACACATTCCACACAGCATCTCGCCACGTTAAGAAGACTCCAGGGGAGTCATTTACAACGTGAAACCCCCTTAAAGCTGAAAAGTCTTCACCTCGTTCACATTTAGTTTTACCTCAAAGCTGTTACCGTTAACAGAGGAGGAAAAGAAAAATCTGTAACTGTCAAAATCGTAGCCATGACTGAGTTTTCAAGGTTATTATCCGAAGTAGCAGAGGGGGGTGGTGCAACACTGGCAAACGTGTTATTGTAAAAAAAAAAAAAGTTGCTAAAATGTGAATGGAGGTTTTCAGTCAACTTGATTTATTATGGTCATTTATCATACCCTGTCCAGCTCCACCTACTTGTATCGAGTCATGTCGACACAAAAGGCTATCCCATTAAAGCACTCGCTGCACGGCGCCAGGTACGACCGCCATCCAGACACATTCACACATTTGTGCTGTTCGTTAAATGTTAAAACACAATTAGTTTTGCACATTTCTTCAGGCAATCTGGATGAATTGGATTCTTAAATGTAGTCACAGTAGGGAAGGATCACAGTGAACCAGCCCAGTCAGACATCTGCTTTAGAAATGTTCATTTAATTATATCCAAGCCTGTATATGAAAAAGATTTAAGTTACTACAGTATAAGGGGTAAGATAAATCCCCACTTTTCACCTCTTTTTCTGCTCAATGTTTGGAGGATTAAAGCTTCCCCCAGAAATGAATAGGCATGGTATATTTTCAATTCTCTTTCAAAACAATAAACTACAAAGTAATATTTGATGCTTTTACATAAATGCATCAACTACATCAAACTTTGGCTGAGATCCAACCGATAATGATCATACAATATGCATTTGCTGTAGTTTGAACCATTCAAATTCTGAAGAGGCAAAAACTACTAAAGTCACAAGAACAGTTGGAATTATGCTGAAAGGAGAATGAAATGGCCAGTCTTGTCCTAAATTCAATGTCTGAAAAATAGCATGGGAGGCTTCAAATAAGCTGTTGTGCTTCAAAACGGAAACACACACACCCTTGTACTATCTTTGTGAGGACATGGACTAATACATTCCACAGTGCCTCACCTTACCCCCAACCATCAAAACTATACCCTAACCCTTACCGAAACAACCCAAATTCTGACCTCAACCTCAACCAAGTCTCAAACTGGCTTTAAAAGATGTTAGGACCAACCAAAATGTCTCCACTTCACAAAAATGTAGTAGTTGCTAGTAGAATGCCTATTCTGCTACTTTATATGTAACATGTGTAAGAATCCTCCTTCACACACACACAGACATGATGGAGCAGTAGTCTGAGCTCATTTATCTTTTCAGCTTATTGATTAGTGTGTATTCTTCAAAGTCCCGTGCCTTAATGGAGGACTGTTCTCTGTCACAGGGAGCGACCACAGAAAGGGTAATGCCGCTGATTACCAGCACACTGAGGCCAGATTCTGGAGACAATCACAGAGATTTACAGTGGCTGGCCGCTGAAGATGGATGCAGTCGAGCATCTTGCTGGACAGTCGACAGGACAAGAAGTATTCACTCATGAATTCAATTAACTGCACACAACCGCGCTCGATTGGGCAGAGTTCTGCCCAATCACTGTAACTATCTGTCACGCTGCCACCAGAGAAACTGTAGCACACCACACACACACACACACACACACACACACACACACACACACCACACACACACACACACACACACACACACACACACTCACACACACACACACACACACACACACAGCAGATATGTGGATAACAATAATTTTGCTGGAGATGCTATTTGTATTTGCATATAGAAATAGCTTTGCAGGTATTATTACACAATATTATTCCTAGTTTTAGTCTATTGTCATGAACAGTCAAGATATTTTCCTCTTTATTCCACTCATGCATCCACAGCTGGACCCATTTGGTTAGCACCAATAACTTTCATCCTTCACCAGGCCATCAGGAGAAACATGTTATATTGATATAAAATGTATTATTTATTAAGAAAAAATGTATTATTTATTAAGAAAAAAATCATTCAAAGCAATGTTTTCAAAATCTTCAAATTCCTCAATCCCCCAACTGTTGTCAAACTCGCCGTTGTAAAATGTCATCCTTAGGCAATGTGAGTCCGATTTGTTGAATTTTTGTCCATTTGTTTAAGTTGAATTTCTTCTTCTGTAGGATATATTAAAGTCTATCTATAGGATAATGAGATCTGCAGATGCTGTGGACAGTTTCATTCAAATTTTCATACTTACGAATGACATAACTACATAATAAGTAAAGAACTTAACTTTTAGGATGAGCTATACAACTAGTTGTGTGACCCATCAATTTATTATTACACAGAAAAAGGATGTTGGAAATTGAAGGGGAAAATGTAAACATTAAAAAAAATTAAATATTATTGTCCCATTAAGACTTCAGTTTTGTAACTTTTTAATAGTGGTTCATATAACGTTTCAAAGCCTAAAGAGTATCAAGACATCTTTGTCTTAACTCTAAGCTGTTCAGTCCTCTACAAACATGTAAGGTGAGATTTTTATATTGCCAAAGGAAAGACTAATGCAATAATATGCCACGAATCGCCCACACATTAGATTTAGGTGAGTCACCTTTCGTGGAGTTTCACCACATTTATGCACACTCATAATATACAAACATTTTCTCCAAAAACTGTGCTATGTGTCTCCTTTATTTAATTCAATTTTTGGTCCTACATGTACAAAGTCAAAGGTAGACTCGTACTTTGCCCGTGAAAAGATGTGTTTTTATCAATATCTTCTTGGAACTTTTTTTTCACGTTATAAAGACACTAAAAGAGGGAGAGAAAGATAAATTGAGTCCTCTTTCAACCGCACATTCAGAGAAGAAAATTAGCCCACAATTATATTCCAGTTAAAGACTATTTCAGTGAATGCAATTCCAGAAGGAGAACAAAGCACCATAACTTTGGAGATGTCAAAAAAGGTCCATTCACATCTACCTATCATTATGCATTTTCAACTGTCATGTGCTCTGACGGATGTGCTGAATACTTGCAGTAGAGTTCACACAACTAAGTTTACTTCCACTCCGCATATACTGTGAAGCAACAATGTGGTTGAAAGTAATTTTAGATGAAATGTATGGAAGCGAATCATCTGCCAGGAGGAGTAATTTATACCGACATTTGGGGCACAAATATGTGCTCTACAGAGTGAAATGGGATTTAGAATAACTATAATTTAATGCCGGACTGTTCTTCAGTGGTGATTATGTCTGAAACATCAAGACATTTCCTCCTCCCGCCAGATCAAGGTTGATTTAGACGCGAGTTCCATTTGGCGTACGCATGCTGGAAACACTGCTTGGTGCATTGGGCCATTTAACACTCACTCGACATCTTCAAATGAAACCGCCAGAGTAGATTGGTTTGGAGAGATGCCTACAACCAAAGCCCAGTTCATGCTGAGAGCATGCAGCTATGCAGAAAATGCCCGAGGCAAGAGATTAAAGGTAAGTATATTGGAAAAGCTTTGTACAGCTCAGAGTGGCTGTCTGGGCAGGGTGGACAGCTTCTGTCAATTGACGAGATGTGTTATTTATCCGCTCTTATTTTGGTAATTGGCTGCTCTCAATGAGCAAATGATGCGCTAAACCTACAGCAAACTGCTCGAATACCTATAAAACCACAAATACATCCCACACACCAGATAAGATAGAAACGGAAACAAGGGTTTTATATAAATGAAATGAACTTTCCTCTCTGTCTGTAGCAGAGGTCTGATGGTCTATGTAGCTTTACCCCTATTTTTAATGTCAGACATTTCACTGAATATCTGGAGATTGATCTATTCTGTTGATTGACACAAATGGTTAGCTAATAAAGGTGCCAGGATATATATTTAATCCAAGTCTTACAATTAGAGCGGAAGATTGTTAAAGCTGTGCACTTGAGTGCAGCTAGAATTCTTGCTGTACGTTCTACACCTGCCTGACACGATTCAGGCAGCCCATGTGCCCATCAATTGATGAGTGCTGCCGCTGTTTTTTTACAGAATTGATGGGATACGGAATCTCTTCCCTTCCTTCATTCTCCTGGAATGTCCCTCGAGCCTTATGGGTTGCAGCGTTTGGGATACCTTTTAATATGCAACCGGCTTGTGCTTCTTCGCTTTTAGGGATGAAAATAAAAGCAAGCTCTGGAGATGATTTTATTTACCTAATGTGGTCAAAGAGAGGCTGCGCTTAACGTCTGGAAAACGCATATGTGTAAACCACTGTACCATAAAGCAGAAAACCCATCATCCATCTGTCCAGATACATTCCATTCTGTCCAAACCCACATTCCTCTTTGCCTCTGCAGGATCGGCCGTGATTGATAGGCCTTGGGACACCCACACACTACAGTGTACCTAATCACAACGTAGAGAATCTTCGCAACGCTCCATTTAGAGCCCGCTGCGGTGGTTAGGGAAATGGGCCATAGACGGGAAGGTCACGGGTTCAAACTCCCAGCGGTGTCTCGCTGCTGCCTTCTCCGTGCTGCGTGTCCAACAGAGAAAATACACTCTGACAGGTTGTATGGTAATAGATGAGTGCAAATGCGACTCTGCCCTCTGTTGCACAAACACTGCTTTGACTCTGGCAGCAAACGCGACCTTACGGCTCACCGTAGCGCTGAGGCTGAGGCAAAGTCAAATCTGTTGTTGACACAATTCAGTAATGAGCTCCTCAGTCAATGCAGGCTCCTCCGTTTACTTACAGGACGAGAGGGGGTTAAGAGTGTCATCGACATGTTTGCTGCACTTAAATAATTATGTCTTCTGCACAGCTAGGCTGTAAATATCAGAAAAAAACTATTCTGCTGGATAGCAGAGTTCTAACTTCCTGCCAGGAGCGTGAACTTCACTCAGTGTAAGTACACAAGTCAATGCAGGGGCAAGAAACTGAACTGCTTGTTGGCCCCGTGACTGATGACTTAATTAATGTGGAAGAGTACAGAGAGAAAAGCCTGGCAATGCCTCATTTATTTATTCTGTATCGACCGCATCTTCTTGCACTTCAGTGGATTGAGTAATCGTCGCCTTTCTGCTCAAGACAAGTCAGGAGTGAAGAGCAATGCAACAGTTTCGATTCAGGTTTCAAAGATCACTGGGACAGCTAATTACCTGTGAACTAGGTCTGGATCATCTTTGACCAGCTGCTAGCAAAGACAGAATATCACAACTTTTAAATGTTGTTTGTCCCGAGACTTAATAGAGTAATCCACTAATATTCGTATGCTGTAATGGTGCCATGACCCTCGCGGACAGTGGTGACTGAAGCTGTTAGGAGACTCTGAACATCCAGTCTGATGAATTCTTTAAACTTTGCAGCGACTAATATAAGAACAATTACCCTAACACAGGTTTTTATCGGCTTTTCTGCTCCTCATAATGAAATATTGACAACCCCTGAATCCTGATAAGCAATAATTAGCTGTGGTTTAATTCAATTCAGATAACTTGAACAATGGAGTCAACCGAGCCGTCTTTTCCCTCCCTCCCCAGAAACTCAGAGTATAAAAGATGATTTGAGGGCCAGGTCTGTCTCTAGCGCCAGCGGTAGCTTTAGAACACTGAGGAGGGAATCAGAGTTCATGTCTTAGAGTGCAGCAGATTTACATGACTTTCACTTATAACTGCAGTTTTTATTCTCAGCAGGGAGAAGAACACTGTGAACTGAGAACTATTGGGCCTAAATCACAGGAAGACTGCGGTTTGCAAATCGGTGCCCGCTTCGCTTTTTACTTAGATGATAAAATGATCACGACACTGAAATTCTGATGAATATTTCATCATGTAGTTACAATTGCATAAAATCAGCATAAAATATTATGTTTTCAGCAGGATCACCCACTGTTGACTCTTATCAGATCAGCCATTTGTAAAAAGTTCCATCAACTGGAGTTTTTCCTGAACCCAGCACTGACGACATCAGAGGTGGACAGTCTTTTTCCCTGGTGAATCCTCCTCATTTATCTGGAGCTAAATATTGAGTGAAGAAATGCACATTTTGTTGAACAGATATGGGCATTTCTATTAAAGTGCAGGGAACTAAATGGTCCTGTCTCCAAGTGTTCCCTTTCATATACAAACCAATTTTTTGGCAGCGTCAAAGGAGTTTGGAATGTGGAAATTCCATTTTCTATCAATATAACACACAAAATGTTAATTGACTGAGAAGTAAAATCATTTGACAAAGACAACAATGGAAATCAAATGAGTTTTCTTTGACAAACAAGGACAAACCAAACAGGAACAAAACGGGAACGTTCCCGAAGACGGGAACAAACAGTATGCCAAAGCTGGAATGTTGTTTTACATCTAGTGTCAGAAGGTGTATAATATATAATATTTGGATCTGTCAAGCATCTTTTAGATGATGCTCAGATGAGTTTTTATTCTGCACTTACCTAAAAAATCGGACATTTTTAAACTTCATTCAGTAATTCGTTGAAAGATAAAATCTATTTTCAGAGGTACCTGTTCAAAACATGCCTGGATGCAAACATGTTCCTTTCTAGTCCAGACTCTCGGCCTGAAACAAGGATTTTCCAAAGAATGCGCTTGGAATATCTCAATGAGAGTTTCTGGGTTGTTGAGCTCAGAGGAAATTGAATCAGTTATATTAATCTAATTCCGTGGGCTTTTTGAGGTTGACAGAGGAAGATATTATTTCGGTCCCAAGCTGTCTACGCATTTCATTGAATATAATGGTGTAATGAAGTTAAAAAAAAAAAAATCACAAAATGGAGTTGTGCAATTTCCAGTTTGACATGTTTGTTCAGCTTTGGGAATTTAGTCGCTCTGCAGACATGTGAGACACATTTAGCGAAGATAGACTGTGTGTGGCAGCAAATCTAGGACGGATTCACCAGATCTGAGTGACTTTTTCATTTTAATTCTTAACTTAACGCGAATGATGCATGTATAGAAGCGGCATCAAACTGTTAGAGCTTCTGAATGGAATGATAAGGAATGTCTTAGCTTACCCATGGTGCAGTTGGTGGTGAAGTGGGGCTCAATGGTAGCCGTGTTGTCCTGCGGGACACGCTGGTCATAGCTCGCCGAGACCCTAAAAGGCGACCCTCCACGCGTCCCCAGGCTGAGGTGGACCACTGCCCAGCTACCAAGGAGAGAAAGCAGGAGTAGAGTCAATACAAGGAGGAGACACCATGGTTGGCAGAAAACCCCACATCCGCCAGCAGGTCTGGGGGTTAGGGTGGCTCGGGTCGGCTCGGCCTGAGTCTGAGAGGAGGGGCTGTCCAGGGCTTCGGCTGAAGCCGACATGGGGGTTCCCCCATTCCCCTCCAGAGGGGGCCTTTCTTTCTTTGTTGGTTTACGCATGGTCAGCTTGGGCGTAGTTCAGCTTCAGTAAGTCAGGTGCAAGTAGGCGTCTGCGGGTGGTTCAAAGTCAGAATTCAACAGCTGGAGACAGAAGAGCTGCAGCCTGGCGCAAAATGCAGACCTCCCTCAGCCAGCGACTGGCTTTCAATGGTTCAACGGCTTCTAATTTTATTAAGCAAATTCTGCTGATTTGTCTTTGGCTCTTTCCTCATAAACAATCTCTCTCTCTTTCCTTCCCTCCCTCCCTCCAGTCCTCTCTCCCCTCCCCCTTTCGTTTGTTTATCACAATGACACATAAACACCTCAAATGTAAGACACAACCCATTGGACTAAATGAAATAACACTTCCTGTGCTACCTCCCTCCTTCAGCAATCTTTCGTTGACATTTTAAAGGAACTCATCGATAGAACTTCAATAGAGTTTGCGACGAGCTGCCGAGTCCTCCAGGGTCTACTGGCCTCTCGCCAGCAGGTAACTGGGACAGGCTCCAGCCCCCACGTGACCCCAACAGTGGCAGAGCCAGTTTTTTATACGAGGGGTGGCCAGAGGTGGACCAAGGGGAAATATTCCATTTGTCTGACCTATTTGTCTATTGTCCACATTGTCCTCATATTGTCCATATATATCAGGTTCCAGAGGTGGCCAGTGCTTCCCCGGCCACCCATAAACTCTGTTCTTGGACTCCATTAAGGGATAAAGAGGCAGATGGATGGATGGAAATTTATGAGTTGGACATGAACCAGTACCATTTTAACCACTTATCCCTAATCAGGTTCCCCGGGGCTGCGGGAGCCTAGCGCAGCCGTCAGTGGGTGGGAGATGGGAATACACCCCGATCAGGTCACCAGTCCATCCCGGGTGACTAACAAATGTACAGTAAAATGATGAATGTGCGCATGTCCTTGGCATTTGCACGGGCTTCCTCTTATGTTATGTCCAGGCAGCTGTGTGCGTCAGGTTGATTTACAGCTGCTCGTAGCGAAACCTTGAAGACGGGCTATTCATTGTCTTGGTTCAGAATTATGCTTGCCGATGAGGAGCACTACAACCATATATTTTCTGAAGAGGGTCTGAAAAGGTTCTGTGCTGCTGGCAATTAGAACCCCTGTGTTTATTCCCTGAAATGCATCACTACAGTTCAGCGACAATGTTTTGTCAGTTTGTTTCTTTAAAAAGTATAAAGCAGCACACATATATGATGTGATGGCTAATTATGTCTGCAACACATCATTTTAACAGTCTCTTGCTCTTTTTAAAGTTAGAACTGACAACTGCTTAGAGACCAAGAAAAGGGGAAGAACGGAGAGCAGTAAAAAATATCTTGAAAAACATAGGGCCAATAAGATGACAATAATTACGAGGTTCCTATGTTGGGGAAGGATGAAGCCCACTGCCTCTTCATCCTGGTATCCTTGAGAAGTTCTTTACTGAGTTAAATGCGAATATGGAATTCAAAGGCTTTGGTTCATATGAATGTTTCCTGGTTGGGGAAAAGACAGATAACACAGGCACTGAGATTTCGTAGTGATAATGAAGGCTGCCTCATCCCAGGCTTCAGATGTGTTTTACATTCACTGATATAAATTCTGATGGATGCAACACTTGTTCTCACATCCTCTTTGTAATTACAGATCATCAGATTTCAATGTCATCGTAGGGATTTTCCATATTTTAATGAAGAAGAATATCATAAGTGTCTTCTGTTGGCAGAAATGTTATTTTTACTGATTTCGCTTATGACGAATGTTGGGAATTATACAGCTGTCTCTGACAACATTTATTTTAGGATTTATTTTGTTCTTTGTTGGTAAAGGATCAGATCTCCTCTACCCAGACAGGCTGAGAGCTATTCTGATTTCCCCACTGTCTATGCTCTGGCTCAACAGGCTTTGCATTGCTACCTAGCGTACTCCCTTGCTGTTGTTGAAATCTTGTCTTGTCTTTTCTTTATCCTCTCTTCTTTTATCGTCCTTGTGTCTTCCCGCCGCCTGCGCCGCTGAACCCTCTTCACTTCATCTTTTAGAGGGAAGTTGTTCATCACACACAAAGTGATGTTTTAGCACCAAATAGCTTTTGCAAAGTGGGACTCGCCCCATGTTCCTTCCACTAACAGGAGGAAAGCAAAGACCCAGATAATGCTACAGAGTGTCCTTTATAACAGTGATTCCCAGGTGGTGGGTCACAACCTGTTTTCAGTAGGTCACGGGGGCTTCGCTTAAGAGAAAAAAAACAGTAAAACTTAAAAAAAAGTTTCACCAGTAAACCGTGGTTTCATTTTGACAAAATACACAAGTTATACATTTTATATCAAATTGTTATTAATTCATTTGCAGTGATTGCTGTCATTGATTTTGTGACTAAGCGCTCAACCTACATAATTTGCGTGTCTGTGAAAATACTTTCTCTTTATACTAAAGGCTCAAAACAGTAACTGAGTCCACTGCTCTAGAAATGCTCTGAGTGTTAGGTCAGCCTTGCGACTAATGCTTGACTGAATAGTTTAACAGTACAATAAATCGCAGTTTGTATGTGTATGTGAGCTACTGGGGGTTCAATACCTTGCTCAAGGTTACACTGGCAGGGCTCTAAAGGTATCATAGCACCTACCCCTGCTACCAGATCACTTTCCATTTTGCTCCGACCAGGGCTTGAACCGAGAACCCTCTACGCCGTCCCCAACAGACTGAGCCACCACCACCCCTCATAGCTACAGTTATGGCTGTCATTAAAGCTGTTTTTGTGTTGGCAATCGGTCACAGTCTGTGCTACCTTGGGCTTAAACCGCACGCCCTTTTGTAGCAAGAGAAATGGGGAATTGAAAATGTTCTTGTCATTAAGGGGCAATGGTGGGTGCCGAAGCCAGAACCTTTGCTCTAGCGCAGTGAGTCATACATTCGTTGCCAACAAACTCTATTATGTGGAATTGGCCTTTTTGGTGGTTGGATTGCAATTACTCGATATTACTGCCCCCGTGTTGCATGTGCACACATGACACAAGCAATGAGGGCTCCACTCACCACTGTTTCAAGTCAGAGTCTGAGCCGCACACAGAATCAATGTACTTAATGCAGTCTTAATAAAATGGCCTCAACTGTTATAGAGAATAAATATAATGTAATCGATGTAAACCCCTCTCCAACTTTAGCGAGGTTAAAATTATACACAATCCTGTTTTTTGTGCTATTATGTGAATGTGTGTCCAGTAGTGCTTGGTGGGCTGATTAACAGGTCAGCGTTGGGCAGCACATCACCCACACGCTTGAACCTAATTATAGGAGTATTCAGAGCAGGACACAGGGACGTGGATACATAAATACCATTTAAATGAGAGAGTAGTCTCCTAGTGTAGGGATTAGCTATGCACGAGTGACGTACGTTACAATTCTTTGGTCTATTATCTGAAGGGTTACCTGACCTTCCTTCAGCTGTCTGGTGAAGCATTGGCCACCAGAAGAATCCCCCTTAACCACAAAGAAATGAAACAAAAGTGACTAATCTTTTCCGCCAATTGACAATCCTTATTTGATAATGCTTTTCATTTATGCTCCGTTAGTGCTCTGCTCAGGCTAATGCAGGTCTTTTAATTTTCATTTGGTCCGTGCTTGCGAGTATGTGTCACCGAGGATGGAGGGGGTTCGGCTCCTAAACAACATTATGGTGTTAGGTTGTTTCTTTTCCTTGTGGTTTCTGGTTTGCATTAGATGCGAGGACCATCCATCAGGACTAACAATGCACCGAGAAGTGTGCCATGTTTCCCTAATGCTGTGAGGCCCCGGTGGACATGCTGTCGGGAAGGGGCAGACGAGAGCGCTAACTAACTACCTGCCTCATGTAGGCGTTTACATGAACTTGTGAACTGTTGCTTCTCTCCTGAAAGCAGACACACGTTTTTCTCATCAAGCTGGTAGGAGAGCATCAAGAGATAGAATTACGTCAGCGAGTATGTGTTGTGCTTTTTTGGTTGAAGGCTGGAACTGAAATGATTACCATCCTCATCAGCAAAGAATTTCACTATCATTGTTTCGTTCCCTTACTCCTGATTACAAAAGCCATTAGGTAATAGCACATGATTATTATTGGGGAGTAGCTCGACTGTTACTTACACAATGCTATCCTGTTGATATGTTAGTATATTCCTCTTTTCTTTTATTGTAATGCTTTATCTTATCTGGAATTGTACACATTACACATTTATTTGAACATCATCGGCAAGTGTTTTGCACAAAGCCAAATATTACCTCTTTCCTTGTTATAATTTTGTGGTTTTATTCCCTCAACCCAATTAATACCCGATTTCATAGAACAAATGGTGGCATCCATATACACTAGTGTAAGCCAGGGTATGTGCAGCTATACAAAGAAAAAGTGTACCAGTAGAATATGTGAGCTCAAAGTGCTGTTTCTTTTTCCCTTGAATGGTGAAGCCATGACCCACACTCCTCTAATTGGCAGTACATGCAGCCATCACTGATTAGATAACTTTAGGTATAAGGACAGGTGAGCCAATCAGAGGCAGTGTAGGGCAGGTCATGCTGACAAACTCACTTTTATAAGTTCACTTTATACAGATTACATAAGGACCAGGTGGCATGAAGAGAGCTATTCAAATAACAATCTGCTTCCACAATTACCACTGTCCATGTGAATCTAAATCAGCCAGCAGCTCAGTTAATGTTCGCGATGCTACACACAATTCTTCCTTCTTGAGATCAAGCGGCAGAAATTTATGAGCAACAACAACTGAGAGAGTTTTAAGTAAATCAGAAAGGCATATTGCGAGTCACTGTTTCTAAATCAGATTGTTTTTCTGGGCTAAAAATGGCAACAAGTGAGAACATACCCACTTTTACAGCGACCACTACAGCCCTGTCCATATGGGATGTAAAGCTGATAAACAATTGAAGGAACTATGTTCAGCATGTTCAAAAATAAAGCTGGAGCGCCTGAGCTTAAACCCTCACATCCAGTTCAGTTCAGGATTTAAGAAAATACACACGAGAGCTTCACCTGAGAAAAGTTATTTCCTGGACTTTCTTCACAGCCCTTACAGATAAGATGCTGTTCATTATAATCCGCCACTTGGGAAATTCCACTTTATAACAAGTCCAGCAAAGTAAATGGAAACAGAAAATGTAACAACACTGAAATAGAAATTTTAGTCGATATGGAATATCATTCACTGATAATGATTTCGACTTTACGTTAGCAAACAGCTTTAACCGCTATCAGCCCAAAAGTGTTTAAAAATAGGCATAATAAATAATAAAATCAACAAAAGATACTGATGACATCATCTGACATCATACAGCTTCATTGGAGGGTTTTTCTTTCTATCACTTGTTTGTTAGCTTCTTCAGAATTCAAGGGTCTAGTAACACTCACGGAAAGAAAATGAAACCAGATGCTTAAACACTGAAAAAAGAGAGTAATTTGGACTCACTTTTCCTTGTCACTCAAGGGAAAAACCCCTTTAAAAGTTCTCAGCGCAACATGCCAAGCTTGTTGCTGTTTGACAGCAGTGATTATGCAGTTTCTTACATACATCACCCATGACAGCTGTTTTTCCTGGGGAGTCACACTAAATAATATGCGGCACCAGAACTTCCAGCAGTTCAAACAGCTTGAGTGTGAGTGTCTACAGTCAGGCAGGACTCACACGAAGGTTAATCTGTCCATCTGTAGATGGCAAAAATGTGATCAAATGGTTGATGCCACAAATATGAAAATCTTATTACCAATTAAATGATGCTGTGTTTCTTACTCATTACCAATATTAAGGCGACAAACCACAGACTTGTGTTTTCATGGCAGTTTTCATTATGTTTTTATGGGTTATTATTTATTTTAAGGCAAAACCATCTTTCCACTGAACTGACACTATTTTATATACATGATTTTTTTTTTTTTTACATTTAAGAACGTACCTTTAGAAAGAGTTTATTTGTTTCTTTGGTGATAAATCAACAAGTCTATGAAAAGAAATAGGCAAAAGGTTTTTATTATGAAGTGTTTCGACCATTCCCACTTATGTCACATGACAATTTGTGAGCTAGCTGACATGAGAGCAGATTTTAATACCCTGCTAATCCAATCTAAAAAACTAAACCCCACCACACATGTGCATTCAGCCACATGAAAGCATAACAGAAGTCGGCTCAGAGTTTAAATATCTAACCCAATGAGGTTTCTAAATGAGCCATCATGCTAATTACTTTCCATTGTAACAGCAGAACACATAATCAATGTTCTTATTCGTTACCTCCGGAAGGGTCGATGGGTCATCCACTGTTGTCTAACAAATCCGTGGGGAAACGGTGCCGTGACAAAGCCAATTAGGTCGCACCCTTGAGCCCAAATGCACAAAGAGGAAAACATTTGCAGTCATTTCCTTCAGGTTACCTCCAGTTATAATGCCAGCAGTAAAACTAAAGGGAAGCTGGATATAGAAATTGAACTCCTTTAAATGGAAATTGAATCCATTTTACCCCCGAAGCGGCTCAACCTCAGCTTTCTATTCCACTGACTTGAAATGGAGGAGGATTTTTATATATATACAGTTTGTAGAAAGATGAAATTGATGGAAAAGAATGCCACGTGCCACGAGATATGCAGAAGAATGTAAAGGGTTAAAGAGTAAAGAGATGGGTTAGCCAATGCGAAATATCTGCCACATTGATTTTTGACTGTTAAAATTAAGCACCACGGGCAAAATCCTATATTACAGAGAAGTGTGATTGAATGTCCTGACATGGTCCCACTGAATAAAAGCCAAGATGCGAGACACTTTTGAAGTGTTGTCTGGTGCATGATGATGCACCTGGAATAATAGATGGGGGGTGGGTTGCACAGTTTTCCGGCATTGAGAACATAACCTCGTTCTTATATATTGCATTGAATACATTTTCGAAACCCGTTATGTCTATCACCCTCCTCCATATTTAATAGCTGACAGTCACAGGGAAGAGAAGATATGATTTTACCAATGAGAGAACTCTACAAAATAAAACAAAAAACAAAAAAAACGGGGGAAAAAGTTGTACTCACCTGCAATAATAGGGTTTAAATGTCTAAACTCTAATTAAAATGCAAGCATTTTAGACACAACTCCAACCTGGACATTCCTATCTAATGTTTAAGTGCTAAACTAATTATTCTGTCTCTTAATAATCTGAGCTGCCAAAAACAAATGACAGGAGGATGAAAGTGACTCGAATCAAATAAATAAACAAAGCCAGATTGAAAAGCCAGGCACAGCTAAATCCAAAAGTCATTGATGAACCCCCAAAACAAGGATCCTGCTTAGTCACAGTTTCATCTACTTCTTTTTATAATTCTCAAACCTGGTACCACGTATGAGAATGAAGAGCTGCATGAGTGGAGCACGTGTGGAACGTGTGAAATTAGCAAATGGAGTCACTGAGGTCGAAGGAAAGACTGAAAACAACCCACAAACAAACCTCAGCTAGTTCAGAGATGGCATTGAAAGGTATCTAATGATATCATTTTATAATCAGTGTTTGAGAACATAATCTAATTACTGGAATTGCCATGAAGTCAGTTCTTCGAAGGAAATCACAGTTTCACAATTTAACTCCTCAAAAACCCATTTGAATTTCGTAAAAACATCAGAGATGTCACCAAGGTTACCAAACAGCCATTACAAAAGTAAGTCTTATCCTCCCTAACAAGGTCGCCCTTCTTCTCTCGAACTGTGGCATAACGGATGAGATGGAGTAGACTATCTTTCTCTCTCCATATCTGCCTTCCCTTTCTGCGACTAGAAATCAAATTAATCCATTCCATGGAAGCATGCAGAGTAATCTGACCCGAGGCTTTTCAGAATCAGAGGGCAAAAAGAGACAAAGGGATCATGACCGAGAATAAAAACAAGTCATTAGTTTTTAAAGCAGTGATAAAATATCATCACTCACCATTTGAATTCCAATTGTTGTTTTGCTTTCTTTATAGGAAGTAAATAACCTGTTCATCAAAATTTCATCACAAAAAAGGCTAATCCTAGCAAATAAACTAATGTGTAAGAATGCGAGTCCAATGTGATATTGGAAATTACTCCCATAGAGCTAACAATAATCTGATTATGAAAATCAATATTATACACGCCATCTGTGGCGTGATGCGGCGCCATAAAGTTGAAAACATTTACCACAAGACCCTTTAAATCTGGGGCGCTCTGGCCATCTGGATGGGCGAGCCGTTGGTAAGCCTGTGTGTGGGAGCCTGTGAAACAACACCAATAAAAAGAAGTAAAAAGATATCGCATTCTGTTTGAGTCCGCACCAAACTAGCCTTGTGCTCTCGGCTACGTGTGAGGCCGTGTACTCGTACTTAAATGGATCCTTTGTGATGTTTTAGTTGGGGTTTTTTGTCGGGGTGGTTATTGCTATGGTCGTGATGAGGCAGCCGGGTCAATTACCAGAAAACATGGTGGTTTTATCAGAGGAGTGCTCTCTCAGCATTGCTCTCGGACCAGAACAATGCTCCCCTATCATCACCCTACACAGACATCAAGCCGGAGACCCGTGCCTGCCATAAAACGGAAGGAATCAGCTTTGCTCATCACTTCAGATAAGCTGGTGAGAAGCAGGTGCCCCCCGTGTTATCAGCGGACGGGAGTGACAAGATAACTAGCTGGGTTCTTAAAGACGACTGTCTCAGTGTCTCACCGGACTGGAGTCACTTAGCTGCCAGATTAATCTGTGTCCACATTTGGGACATGAGACCCAGGAGACATAAAAATGATATTTGTCACACCCATTCCTTTAAAATGAAATTATAATGACAGTATTCAGATCCGTCCGTCCATCCACCCATCCATCCATCCGTCCATCCACCCATCCATCCATCTGTCCATCCATCCATCCATCCATCCATCCATCCATCCATCCATCCATCCTTGCCGTGATAGGTAAAGATTGCTTCTCTTCCTTCTGACAAGCACAGTGAGAGACTTTCTGCATTACCCATCACCCAATCCAGCATTTAGACGGTGTATCACGTAATAAAATAGGAGCAGCAATAGTACCACAGAAACAGGTGCACAGCTCTTGTTTAAAACCTCTGTGATTGGTTACTTCTCCTTGTCGTACTCTCAGCTGTTCTCAGTGAACCCGTTGTCTCCAGCTAACTCTGTCCGCCACATGCTCTTGTCTCCTGGCAACTCACTTCATCCCCTCTTTTACTACACCCAGAAGTCTCTTCTTTTGTCTCCTCCAGGGCTCCTGCTTCAGCATCTTTCCACCAATAGACCTGGTACCTTTTCTCACTGTATTTCTCACTCTCTCAGTTGGGCCTCTCTGGCTTTACCTCCTAAACCTCCATCATGTGCCGTCCCTCTGATGTGCTTATTCTTGAACTGAGCACTTCATCTGAGCCACCTCCAGCTCTGCCACTGTGCAGAGCTGTGCAGACTTATCTGTAGCATCAGTATTGTACACCTTTCCTGTCTCCAGCTGTTCCAACTTGCTTGCATCTCTTTTAACTCCACTGTTGTGGAGTGTCGGCCATAAGTACCGTATTTTCCAGACTATAAGTCGCACTTTTTTTCATAGTTTGTCAGGGGGTGCGACTTGTACTTGTGTGTGTGTGTGTATCAATAACTTAGAGTGAGTAACAGAAAAGATCAATGTTCAAAATTTTATTATTTATTCAGATGATCACTTCTACATTTGATCAGAAAAAAAGTAAAGTTTTCACCGGACCCTTTCAACCATAAGAAACTAAACCATTTTAACAATTCATAAACCACTCAAATGCAACATACACACCTTCCTTTCACAGTAGCAAAAAATTACTCTTCCTCCCATTCACTTGGAAAATGATAAATTTACTGTCTTCTTTTTGCCATGTTTTTGGGGTAGAAAATTGCACTCCACTCACCATCTTCACTGCCCGCTAGTTTATTCTCCACAAGCGCAAAGGTTCTTTCATGCGCACAATACGGACCTTTGAAGTAGGTCAGAGTTCACCTTCACTTTATTTATATTTTTAGTTATTTTTAAGACATTTTCATTTTAAAATCTATGTAAATGCAGGTGTGATTTAAAAAAAATAGCGGGAGAAAATTTTTTCTTAGACACATCTCACTTGCGAGTTTTGCTATTTTTAGAACAGGCTTGCGGGCGACTCATGTGGTCATTGCGGGCGACTTGGTGCCCACGGGCACTGTGTTGGTGACCCCTGGTCTATAGAGTTAGACTTGATTGTTTGGTAAACTTGCTCGGATGTTCTTTATGCTATAGTTATCTGAATAAATGTTAATATATTACGTTAACAAAGCAGACATGTACTCAGTTCGTTGTGGGTCATGTAGCTGAATTTGTTACGTTAGCATACCGTAACCCTATTGATAATACATTATTATTTTAAATTGCCTTTCAAGATGAAATGTATGTTCTTGGTCTCGGATTATAATCAAATAAATTTTCCTCCAAAATGTGACTTATAGTCCAGTGCGACTTATATATCTATTTTTCTTCTTTATTATGGATTTCTTGGCTAGTGCGACTTAAACTCCGGAGCGACATATAGTCCAGAAAATACGCTATTTAAAATCCTCCACTTTTCCAATTCCTCCTACGTAACTTTTCCACCCGGATCCGTCTCATTTCCTCATGTATTCTGCTTTGTGCATGACCTTCCTTCCCCTCCTCTTTATGACATTTCTGTCCACCTGTTCCCAGGTCTCACTGCAGAGCAAGACATCATCAGCACATGTCACGAAGAGTCCTGATAAACCTGCCCTGTTCCACCTTAACATGTCCTCTGCCACTCCAGTCCTCCTAAAACAGCATCACAGCTCTTCTCTGAGCACTCTGCCATCCCCATTGCAGCCCCCTCTGACCTTCTCAGCGCTCCAACAACTGCTGCTCGTAAATGGTCACTTCTGGCCTTAGGCTAGCTTCTACTACTCTTTTACTTCACATCAGCGTTATTTTTCAGAACATCTAACTAGAGTGGACATCACACCTTCAATTTCTCACATCCAACTGACACTACTTCTAACCTGCAGAACATCCCTAACCATCTCATCAAGCTTAAATCCAGCGATTGTTGAAGCCTATTTAAGTTCGACAAAAAGTACCGTGCTCTGATATTGAGCAATACTTTTTCGTTTTCACACTTGAAAGGTCACACACTGTCAAGGTAATTGAATGTGGTGCAAAATTAAATTCAACAAGTGTCGGGCGTCCCGTATGCACTGCCAACTCACCTGTATCTAATTAAATTGGTGGTTCAGGAGAGAATCTGTGATGCACCTGGGATGTGACAGTCCTAAATTACTGCAAGAATGGTAATTGAATAGAGCAGCGGCTAATGATGTTAATATCAAAGATGTAACAAAAATATCTTAATGTCCCAAACAATTTGTAAATTTTTTTTATCCTTTCAGACAATATTTTTGTCCTTTGCAGTGACCATGTCAAGATACCGCTGACATCAACATGGGCCAGGACATAAGTTCTTATTTCAAAAGTCGACCATAACAGCTTTACCCGGTTAAAAATAACTACACTCGTTTTGTTCATTACCTGGTTATTTTCTCTGCCCATTAGGTAAAGTGTATGGGCATTAATAAACTACCATTTCCTTTATCTTCTCACCCTGTTTGGCTTTTTTGTTTCATCTGTTTGCTCAATCAATCTGAACCTGAACTGAGTGGCGTAATGCGTGCTTTAATTTTGAAAACCCGATCGATGTGGTGGCAGGCTTGTATCACTGTGTCGTCCAGAGACAATTCAATTAATGTTTGACAACAACAGTTCACAAGATTGATGGTTGTGTTTCTGGAGCCTGCGAGGCGCGAAGACGGGGGAAAACAAAATGTGGAGGACGGACTATCACACACCTATTCAGATTGCTTTGGGAAAGACATTCCACCTGACTGTAGTCAGGTGATTAGCACCAATAACACCACTGGGACAAATGCGGAGGACACTGACGTCACAAAATCCATTGTCAAACACAACAGTAACCAGCTACTGCATTATATTGTAAGCTTATAGGTATATGTGCAGCAGTCTCAGTACAATTGGTATTGTCTATATAGCCAAATTCCACTATACCGTTGTAATAAAATGTTTTTAAATCTCTTATCTGGACATGATTGTGACAATACAACTTATTCTTGATGGAAAAAGTTTATTTTTCTGTCAAATTTGATTGATCAGTCTTATCAAAGATGATTGCTTATGTGCACACAGCAAATAAAATAGAGGAATATGTTTGAAATCAAGACTATTCACCCTATCTAGATGACGGGGTGCTATGTTAAACATTCAGAGGTTGCTAGAGTAAAGTAAAGATGATCAATGTCTTTTTATCTTTTAAGATATTCAAAAGTCATTACATGTTCTGAATTTCTTGTGGTACCAGCACTTCCCTATGTGAAGTCATTAAACTTTTTCATTAACGTTTTTATATTGTTGTAAATGTGAATTGCTGCCTTGCTCCTTCCCATGCTGGGTCAATCTTTAGGGAACAGTGCAAATTTTCATTTTTTAGTGATGAAGGAATTGCCTTTTGTTCGGGCAGGGGAGGGGCTCACTTGAGTCTTTGCACTTTATAATTATAGACAGAATTCAATTACTTTGCAAATTTAGACTTTATTGAGCCATAGGAAATTGCCTAAATGAAGAGACATCAAGTTTGATTAAAACACTTTGCTTGCACATAAAGCACAGCGTCATTTCCCGCCCAACTGCACAACGTGTTAGATAGGAGATCACTGAAAACGGTGACTAGCTTATTCCGTAAGCACGTTTTACTGTGATGTCGGCGCCGCTCTTACGAGTTGTAAGTGATGGACTGAGCTGGCAGCGCTACTCGTCCACATCCAGACTGATTTGTAGAAGGTTATGTAGAGGTAACGGTGTGGCTCTTGCATGTTTTGTTCGTGCTTGGCCTCACATTATGTTTCTTGTTCTTCATAAAATCCAACTTCAAACATGTAACAGCGTTTTAAAAGGGAAGATTTAGGTTTTTTCTTGAGATGCTAACATCTTAGGCTCTATAAAAGGAACATTTTCTATATTTAAATCACAAGGGGGTAGTTGTTGGCCTGTGGATTTTACAAAGTAGGAATCAATGTGAATATTATGTCCAATAAAAGAAGCATGGCATATCACATAAAGAAAATCTTAATAGGAACTTTATGCAATAGTAATTAAATGCGACCTGGTTAGAAGAAGTCAAGAATCCCGCATGGGAGTCCATTCCAGCTGCTTTTGGGCAGGTACGACGCCGGGATAGGAGGCTAGCTAACATATAGAGACAGACAAGCATTTGCACTCCCATTTAAAGCTCATGTCAACAATTCATCTATCTGAGGACTGGGACAGAACCCAGGTAGAGGAAGACCATGCAAACTAAGGGTCAAGGGAGCTCAAACCCAGAACATGTTGAAACTGATCTCCATTGCATATATTTAGTACAGACAAATTATATTTCTTATATTAAGTAAAGGAGCAAGAGAAGATTTTATTTAACATGTTTAGACAACATGGATCATTATTCCGATCGGGTTCAGTTCCTACTTTATTTTTTGCACAAACTAGCGTTTGAAGAAGTTGGAAACCAAACTCTGAATATAATGATTAATTAGTGAACTGTGGATAATACTCCCCCTGTCCTCCTTTAGTTATTCTTTTTCACTTTAGGCTTTTCGCTTTACAAGAAAGTTCCTGTTTGCTGACAACTAACTTAGTTTGCTTATATTTAAGGTGGAAACACATAACTTTAATGTGTAACATCTGTCTGTGCACATCGACGCATTAATGCTCAAAACCTGTGAAAGTGGCTTTACTTTATGCGACTTTAGGGTTAAATTGTATTATATTTTTATTTCCACCGTATCAGCATAGGAGAGACAAGTAAAACACAGACTGTGCATCTGTCTGTTGTGCAATTCTAATGACATCAGATGAATAAATCTGGGGACCTTTATTTCCTTCTTTCCCTTTTTTATAAATTTTTTTTTCATCCTGCTTCATAAGGTATTGTGCCATAAATAACTTTAATAGCCAATTTAGTTTGAAGCACATGTTCCTAAATTCTCTTCAACACAATTCTCATGTCCATCAAAAATTGCGAAGCGGTAAAAAAAGATTCCATTCCATTTTCAACAAGTGGACCTTTATTCCAACATCAGGGGCAGTCCATTCCCAGAGGTATTTTATGAATGAAATAAAACGTGGGTTGAGGAGGTAAAGGTCAGCCGTGACTGATAGAAGCCCAGATAAAGATGGTGATCAAGAAAGCAACAATCTGCCATGTTCCGTCAATTCAGACGGTGTCGGCTCCCTCCTGTTCCAACAGAATGA
Source organism: Takifugu flavidus (assembly GCF_003711565.1). Taxonomy (NCBI): domain Eukaryota; kingdom Metazoa; phylum Chordata; class Actinopteri; order Tetraodontiformes; family Tetraodontidae; genus Takifugu; species Takifugu flavidus. The sequence continues at coordinate 2,445,694 of NC_079535.1, read as the reverse complement.
GAGCTCTGTCATTCAAACGCCATGAAACTGGGCCACAGTGACTGACGTGCGCAGCGCTGCACAAAATAAAAGTTCAACTTCAACATTGAGATGATTTGACAAAAAAAAAAAAACAACCCTAAAAGTTGGATAAAACAACAGGGTTTTGCTGCAGCGTCTGTTGGAACATAACAAGGATTCCGCGCTGTTTCTAATTCACCTGCTGCATTTTTGACCAAGGAGAATCCAGCAATGATTCCTAAATCACCGTGTGTGTTTCGGAGTGACTGACAGACCGGAAATAAAAGTCTGGCCACGGAAAAGTTTGGGAGAGATTTTGACATGAGCGCAAAGCAAATACATGCGTGACGTAGTCTACCTGCAGACTGTAGCTGTCAAACGCTTAAACATTTTCATCAGATTAATCTCAGGGTTAATTTCAATTAATCGCGATTAAATATCGTCCATTTTTAATCCATATTAATCACTGTCTCAATTTGCATGCGCAAACAGGTCCAAGAGAGAAGGGAGGATGGGTTGTTGCAAGTGCTAGCAGAATCCCCGACTAAGGGTTTCATGTTAATGAATTATTTTAAGCTGGAAGTGCTTCAGCAAAAAAAAACCACACCAAAAAACCCCTCCTTCCTGCAGAGTGTGCATTATAGTTCCATCTCGGGATTTCTTTTGTACATCACGAGGGCCGATGTGCTGCGTCTTCCATCTTCATCGGTTGCTTCTGCCGCCTGACACCGCCGGATCAACTGCCTATTTTTGCATGCGCGACGGTATCTCTACTCGGGCAAACTGCCCGAAATGCATTACGAGAGGCGTCCGGAAGCACTCCCCGTTGCAGATGGGTTAATTGCATTAACATTTTCAAACAGACTAATCGTGAAGGCGGATGAATCTGCGATAACGCGTTCATTTTGACAGCCCTAGTTCAGACACTAATAACAGTTCACATTTAACTCATGAATAGTTTATTTACATGTCAGTTTTGGGAACTCCCACGCACTTGGTGGAATGTACTTTCTTTGATTCCACATCTATAATTGATTCTGTTGCATGCTTATTGGTTGTAAAGTGGTGAGGGTGTCACCTCGTACTTTTACACGAGTACCAAACTCAGTGCCTACCTATACACTATTTAAAAGCATGTTCAAAACCTGGGTGAAAACCTTCACCAGTACACTTCTATCGCCCTACAGCATGTTTTTGGTATTAAATCTGGGCAGAAGGAACATCTTTTTCTTCAGACCCATGAAAAATTTAATTTGCTACATTGCTAGCTGAGGGATTAAGACTTCACTTGGGACTGAATGTGGCAAGAAAAGGCTTCTTTGAGCTCCTTATCCCAACTCAGAGCTCTATTTCCGGGCTCCTATAAACAACAACGAAAGTCTTGGCGTGTGAACTCACACTGGAAATAAATCAACTTAATAACAACCTGCATTTGCTATAATTACTGAAGTAGCATGCAGAACAGATAGCAGATATACAGATAGCAGGTGCTATGTATGTATGTACTGTACATCTCTGACAACTTCCTTAGTTAATCTGAGAACATCCTTTAGCAGAATGCTGCTTTGTCTTAAACCCTTAACAAATCTTAAGGGCTAAAAATGACAACCTTGATCAAAAGTTTGCAATTATAAATTACAATCACACTGGAGGCTCCGCTAAAAATAAGCAAGTCCGGCTTAAGGTTTTTTTCTTTTAGGAGTTTTTTTTTACTTGCAACTGTTTTTTTTTACTGTTTTTTTTCCATAAAGGACTTAGAGACAATCTCAAGTGTTACAGTCGCCATCAGACTAAAGTTGCTTTTACTTCACAGGCTATTTTGCATCTCTCCTGTGTGCTGAGGGAACGCTCAAGCAGAGCTTGGAGCGATAGTCATAAAACACGGTCAGTTCCAGAGAAAATTAATCAGGGCTCCCCGGCTGTTGCTGCCGCGGTAGATTACATGTCAAAAGTGGCACAACCAGCAAATATTTCAGCCAATAAGCACTGGCGGGAGGGAGCATTGCTCATCCTGTGTGACACCGCAGGGTCTTGCTGAGGGAACGGTTACAGCTGACCCTTGATCCTATTGTTCTCAAGAGCGATGGGCGGCCATAAAGCTGTCGTTCATCATCAAGGTAAAACCTGGCAACAGAGGTTTTAAAGCAAATAACAGCGCTGAGGCACCGAATCAAAAATAATAATCACCATTTCACAGGTCGTGCAGAGGTGGAAAAGCAACAATTCATTCCCCAAATAACCAATTCAAATACAGTCCAAATGCATTTTTGAATAAAGAATAGCTGTGTAGGCGCAGCTGGTTTCCTGGGTTCAGCGTTTTAGTTGGCTCAGCAACAATGCTGCAGTTGTTTGGTCACCATTTTGCCTGTCACTTCTCCACAGTGGAACCAGGCCCCCCAGCATAAATGATCTCTGAATTCCAGTGCTGACTCATGTACTTGATACGGGGTGACAAAGTGCCAGTTACAGTATGTCTCCTGCTCCCCGTGGGTCTGATGGACACACATCTTACACATCGAGTGTGCTGGGACCCGTCGTAGTGTCGGACAATGTTTATTAAATTTTAAGATGACAAAGTCTGCTTTAAAAGTTTGTGATGGATTATGGTGGCATTGTTTTTTTTTATTATTATTTTTTTGGGACTCTTTCAGGAAGGTTCTCCCTGAGAAACGGAGGCTCGGCAGCGTTCCTGTCATCTCCGCCCGTCTCACCCAGCAGAGGAATGTCCCCGTGTCTCATTCACATGTGCAACAGACCCATCAACGATAACAACCATTCATTAGTTTCATTAAATGTAGATTTTAATCAAGTTGGCGGATATTATTTGCCTATCAATCATCTCTCATTTTAATGTGACAATAGACTGAGCAAGTGACCCTTTTAGAGAACATAGCATATAGTCATTACATGTTTTGCAGCTATTTGTTGAGGAAATTCATCAAAATGTCCTCCCAAAAAAGTTTTGGGTTGCCAAAAAAGCACTTAAATACATGTCTCCTTTAATGATTAAACTTTTGGAGAGTGGCTGTGTAGATCCATGCTGTTCACCCCCATTTTTTTTGCTTTTTTTTTATACATGTAGGACTCTAGGAATATGATATCAAGCCTACAATCACTTCCTCCACTGGCTGTTCCACTGAATAAAGGTTGTTTTAAAAACCTCTTTACTTCATTTTTTTTCTTGTTAAGCACTTAATTACTTGCACACAGCGCCGAGGTAAGCAGGAAGTAATTTGTTCTATTTAAAACCACAGGTTTAGGTGGTTCAGCAGCCCCTGGTAAGAAAATCATGCAATAACTGAGCAGACAAATATTGGAGTGATGAAAACTGTTATGGATCAAACTCTTTATGAAACTTCAACATAAACTGGTGTAAAGTTTAAAATTAAATGCTGTAATGAGTGAAATTATTCTTTTGTTGTTCTGCACAGGGAACCTGCCATGAATAAAGACACAATTTCCCCCAGGTACATTATATTTCTTGTAATTATAAAACTAGCACAGTCAGGATTCCTCGGTCTGGTTTAAGAGCTTGATTTATCACTGCAGTCTGTCTAGTATGGGTAGAAAACCAGCTACACTATTAAAAGGCCACCCACCCAGTTTCTGCCATTTTTTTAATGACTGTGTTCTCCCAAAAAGACACACCTAAATTTAACACCAGCGGATTTTGAAGGCAGGAATCCACTTGATGAAGAAAACTCGAGTCCATCACAGGGCATACACAATGATATGGGTAATTAAATCTCTAATCAGTGTGACTAATTAGACTGATTAGACCAAATTGAACACTTGATTGTGCATTAGGATGACTACAACTTCAGAAAAACAATTAAACTTTTCTTTGCTAAGCCAGTGGCTAGTACAGTTTAGTTCCATCTTTTAGGAAACTAGTATTTAGTATTATTTAAATGTGATTATAGTCATTCTCAGTGGTATTTTCCCTCAAAAACATGGTTAGCATGACTGTTGACCACACATTTTTCTTTGCTAGACTCCTGTCCTCTCTATCAATCCACCTGAAGCTCAGTGGTTGATGGAAACAATGCCTAATGCCAGGAAGGCCCTTATGTTTCGGGTGATAACAGCAGTAAAATACAATTAGATGATCACAACTAATGAGCAATTGCCTTTCACATGAGAAGAGTTACTTACTTAAAGTGAACGCCAGCACTATGTAGATGTCTACAATGTCCCTGGGTCAATGACCCGTGAAGCACAAGTGACCAGTATGTTGAATCTGTCACTGGAGGGCTTCTGAACCGACGAAAGCCTCCGCACAGAAATGGAACAGGCCTCTCTAAAATTAATCACTTTTGGAGACAGCAGACAAGAAAAGAATGTGAAGCTGCTGCTCCGTACAGTTGAAACTATGAAAGTTCAACAGTTCAAATAACTTTGCAGAGATTAAAAGACAAAAGGGAAAGTGACCTTAGGTCTGCCGGACAAAACCAAAACATTCTGGAGGCAAGAACTGCTGAAAACAGAGTTCATTGTGTGGTCGTGTTGAAGCCGTCCATGCAAATTTAAACGTTAGTTTCTATTCTGTAATTGAAGGGAATTAAAAGGTGCTTAAAGTAGATGCTGGAAAAGGAATTGTGCTTTGGTTTTTAGTTTTAACTAGTTTGGAATTTGGCTTACAATGTAGAATATGTTCATTCATATTCATATTAATCTCGATTTGTCTTCTTGACTGTTTTATCCCTTACGGAGGTCACAGGGAGCGTGCAGATATGGGCAAAGGCAGAGTACAGCGACTTAAATAAAATAGAGAAAAAATGTTTTATATCTGTAGCCCACATTTATAGACCCATCAGAGAATCATATGTTTTGTCCAAAACCACCGATTATTCCTGATATAGTGCACTCAATAGTGTGTACACCACTTTGTGCATGTGTCCCAATTTTGAGTGAGGACCGCTGTACCCTATGTAGTACACTCAGTGTATCCCATAATACATTGTGAAAAATTGTAACGCTCAAATGACGCTCCCTAACCAAGCAAGATATTCCAATGCCCTATCCGGTGACACACAAGAAGCTGGACAAGATTTTAATTATTCATGAAAGAATAAATTGAATATTAATGACATAAAAGTACATCAACAAAAATCCAGTGAGTTTTTTTTATAAATTAGTAGAAAATAACAATTTTTTGACCGACGCTGACTTTAATTCAGTATGTATCTATTACACAACGCTATGATGCAGTAAAAAGCAGTTTAAAGAGTTTCCAAAAGTGGAATTTCAGCCTATCGGTGAGTCGTTCGGTCTACGGTCTACATAGTGAGTAGTGACAAGGGATCAAGGGTCTGATTTCAGATTCAGCGATAAGCGTTCCAAAGACTGAACATTCTAAAATCTTGAATATTTTGGCAGAACATCAGACCAGAGGAGCCTCAGAGCCACAGTTCTTCATGTTGTATTTTCCGATTTTTCCCAAAGCTGTCTCAGAGCCCTTTCTTTTGAGCAAACTTTAAGGACGTAGCATCGCTTCTTACAACTTAGCTAATATCCTGTTAGCCAATAATGATTAGTTACATCATTATTGGGGAGTAATTGATATTTCCTGCTTTATTGGTATATTCTGATTAAAGCTCTACGCATATTGAGGCTGCAACTACAGCAACAACAAATAAAATGGATATTTTCATGACGTTATCTTGCGCAGGCTAAAATAAATCGTACAGCTGGATGTGACCCATTTTCTTCTTTTCTAATAATAAGAAACAACAACCTTCATTACCCAAGAACATGGTAACAAAAGTGAAACAAGGAATCATGTCTCACTGACAAGGAAGAAAACAGATAACAACAAAATGGTGCCTTTCTCTGGTTTCTCTGGTCATCAGTTTGGTGCATTATGCTGTTGTAGCTGGTGTCAAAAATAGACCAGGTGCATATTCTCTGCGGAGAATCGCTTCTGGAATGTTTAAAAAGCTTTCACAGCTTTCTTGGTGAACTGACAGGCTTTGTCCACAAGGACCATGGTTGGCTCCAGGGAGCCCCATTTCAGGAGGAACGCTGTGCATCTTGTGCCTGGCATGGAAGATGCCTAAATGTAATTTTCAATGACAAGTGTTGGAAATGCGCCTCAAGAGTGCAGGGGATCAGCAGAACGCCCCGACGTGGACGCTGCGTCACGCGCATCACATTCCATTTCTCGTGCCTGCAGTTGGCTAAGCTACAGTTTCACTTGAAAGGAAAATTGAAACTTACTGTATTTTCTTTTAGGCCTCGAAGGTAAAGGGGGAAAACAGGCCAGCTTGGAAGATGCGAGCAGGTGGTAACCTTCAAGTTGGTCTGGAATTAGAGCAAGCCATCTGACAGCTTCCCAGTGATTTGAATCTGCGGGACTTTTCAGTTTTTTAGACCCTGTGAGCTTCGTCCACTGTCATGTTTTGTGGAGGAACGCCTCTGCGACCGGTTTCTGAGTCGCATAGTTTCCTCTGTAGTGCTCCTCTCTGTGATAGTGCCACAGGTAAGTTGTTAGCTACCTTTCCAGGGGACTTTTTTAATGCGCTGTTGGCTCAATTTTGTAAATATGGAGTTAGAACTGGAACGAGTCTGATGAAATAACAACTCAAATAGCCTGAGTACTCACCGAACTGAGGCTATTACCTAGTGACTCCAGGGATTATATGAAACTGTACGGTAGTGGGCCAGCTTGGAATTGGGGCAAATAAGAGGAGATAAGGTGTTTGGAGATGGAGAGGTAAAGGTTCGTCCATGAAGGAACTAGAGTTTCGATGTCTGTGCCTCATTGACACTGGCCCAAAGCATTGATTGTAAAGTCACTAAAAAGGCCATTTTGTGTGCCTAGGCACAAAAAATGCCTAGGCAAAAAAAGACATCTTATTAAACCGATGGTGCTATTCTGGAAATGTAGAGCTTCAGTCATTGATTCTTTTAGAGGAACAAAGAAAGAGCGTGCCTAAAATGGTTGCCATGTATTTAAGTGAGCAGAGTTAGGACAGTCAAGGAAGCGGCTGTGCAGGCTGATGGGTATGCACTGTCTCATGAAGCAGTTTTCATTGAAAAATCTCATAGTGGCCTTCATTCCCATGTGAGAGTTGGTATGAATGGCTCCTCATCCGCCTATGCCTTGACTTAAAAGCCATATATTTCTGTTAGTGGAAAATGAAAGAGGATTTCTTTCTACTGCAAGGAATCTCGTCCATCTATTGGCAAGCACTCCATATGATCCCGGCGGTTTCTAAACCTCTTGGGCTCAGAGGTCCTAGACCACTTTCGGTTGTTACTACTGAAGAGGGACCATAATGTTCCCTTAAAGATGGAAGTGGAAATGGAAGCCTTCTGTTCAGGTGGTTCCGTAGCTCTCGCTGATAAACAGGGCACTGTACCAGTTTGGACCCTGAGGGATACAGGGGCTGCTCAGTCTTTGCAGTGGGGGGGAGTTGTGAAAAACCCTTCTACCTAGCTTAATGCATCGGTACGAGGCTGTGGAATGATGCGGCTCTGGGCCCCAGGGCATGTTGTGTACTTGCAATCCCGCTAGATTTGCGGTTTTTGACGTGTGACAGTGGCCGTTCGTCCTCAGCTTCCTGTGGGCGGATATGATGCTGAGTCTATGCCGAGCCCAGTTTGTTCTTTTGTAAAGAAACAAAGCTTTAAATAATTCAGCTTGGCACTCCAATTTTTCACTGTGTTGCACCTTTTCGGGCCAGTCATAATATTGTCGTAACGGTCCGGCTAAGAGAACTCGTTATCGTTAAATTCAGGTTCTCAGACCAAAAGAACTCATTGTGTTTAGACCTAAACACGCTACACTTCCATAGACATTCTATGGTTGAACTGTATTTATTAACTGTTAAAAATGAACAGTTTCTCATTGTTATCTTCTTTAATTTGTCTCCTCTTTTAGCGTAGAAACCTCGATCATCTCCTTTAACAGGCCTCAAACAGGTTTCATCACCGTCTCTCTCTCCTCATCTTCCTGTTGGTAAGAATGGGGATGTTTGCTCGCTCCGTCTTTCTCTTCACCTTTCTTCCGAAGCCTTCTAGCATCTCATTACTATTTTTCTCTTGGCAGAGCTCTGCTGCTGTACGGGTGCATCATCCAGGTATCCAAGTAGCATCGCAGTACAATCAATCAGCCCAGCTGTCCTGCAGCCTCGCTCTCTCCTAGCATGTGAACCCTCACCTCACTGTCATTCATGGAAACCCCAGCAGAAAACGTGGATGTCCGTAAAAGTATTTCAAATGTGCTTTGTATTTCAAATGTGCAGGTGGATGAGAGTCAGCAAGTCCCCATAATGACCCCTTCATTAACTGTTATGGAAGCAATACAAACATCAGCCGGAGCAGAACACTCTCGATTTGGCTGCCACAGTTTATTGATCGGCAGAGCTGACAATCTAAAACAAACAGCTGTAATCCAAGCGGAAGAGTTACGACACTCTTCGCCCTCAACGCGAACAGAAATGCTGGAGAAACTCACTGGTTTGATATACTGGGTGGAATAAAGGTGTATTTTGGCACCAGCGTCACTGAAAAGGATGTGCCATTTAGGAAGTAGACCACTAACATAAAGAGCTGGTATTTTTCCACGTAAAAGTAATCTTTTTTTTCCCTGGCAATTTTAGTAAACATAAGCACAGGTGCTTCGTGTTCAGCCGGACTGACTGATTATGGAGAAGAATAAGAAAATTCCAAGGCTGTGACGACTGATTCCAGTTTAATGGAGTATCGTCACTCCCTCCAAGACCACCCCGATGGAGCGTCTTGCTTATTTATAGCATTCAAAGCTAAGAACGGCTGCTGAACAATGTCGGCGAGAGAGGGCATCCTTCCCGGGCTGCAGTTCCACGCAGACACAGTGCAGCGCGCTGACGACAACAAGATTGTGCTACTCATGAATCAGTAATGTGAATTCAAAAATGAACGTCTTGACGTCCCCGATTTGTTTGCTTTTTGGATTTTAATAGTCGACAGAGTTGGATGATGGAGAAGAGAAACGCTCTACGTGAGATGGGTGAAAATGAAATTCAGGCTTTGGGGAAGGTCTTGATGTTGCCAAGAAATGCTATTATGGTCTGCCTTCCCACTGATAGCTGATTTCTAGGCAAGCCAGGGGTCAGGCGTTAACCTGCCTCTTGATCCCAGGAAACAATATGTTACATACAGATACACATTAGATACACAAATCTGTTTTCTTTCCCACTTAGTTGGGCCCAGGTCGTAGAGGGCAGCCACCAAAGCAAGGAATCCTATGTGAGTGCTTGAAAGCGAGTGCGTTGCTTTCTGGATCGGCTCTCTGGCTCCACAACTAACGGGTACTGCATCCGCATCACTGCCGATGCTGCTTGTTCAAGGCAAATTAAACAATAAAGTAGCTGCGCCACATGGCGTTGACACCCATGCAGCTATAGAGAGTTCCACACAGTAATGTGAGAAAATGAGCCTGAAATTAGACATTGTGTAACAGGCTCTTCTATCAAATATGTGTGAAATATTGTTTAATGTGCCACTGATGTTACTCTTAATGGGATAGAGAAATAACACAATTATGATCAGCTGTTGAGCTGCCATTAGATTTGTTCTTTTTGTCTCCCTGCTTAGCTTTTATATCCATTACTGCTGATTCAACTATTTTAACCCATTTGTGCCCACATTTTTTCAGAGTTGTAAGGCATATCATTTATCTGGTGAGTCCCTCTGAATCATGTTATGCATGTTTTTCCCTTTTTGTATTTTGTTTGGAAGAAAATAGAATTTTCCCACCATTATTATTATTATTGTTGTTGTTATTATTATTATTATCATCATCATCAATAACAATAATACTATTCTGTTATTTATTTTTATTATTAATTAATAATAAATACTGACAAAAAGGTGGTTCCCCCTGTATAAATTCAAAACAGAAAACAATTTGAACTGGTTTCTTTATGCTCAATACCTCAAACTGTTTTTTCTTAGAACCTCTTCACACACACACACACACACACACACACACACACACACACACACACACACACACACACACACACACACACACACACACACATATATGGACTGGAGGTTCAACTACTGCTTAATCCTAGTCACAGTCAGGCTGGAGACCATTCCAGCTGCCATTCCAGAGGTGGGGACACATCCTGGTCACCAGTCCATTCAGTTCCACTGTCATGCAGGAGGGTTTTTTTGCAGTATGGAAGGGAACTGGAATCCCACACTAGAAAAGGGAAATCAAGGGAACTGGAAAGTCTTGAGCCAAACCAATCAAATGACTAAATCCACATTTGTCATGTCCACACTGATCCGGACGCTGTGTTATTAACAACAGAGGTGGGTTTTGTCTTCCCCAAAGTAAAATATTTGATTTGAATAGTTTGGACTTTTTTCTTTTGGATGGTGCAGACTGACCTCTGCTCACCCTTCTCTTCCGCTGTACCGCAAACAAATGACGGGTGATGTTGCTGGAGAATCACAGACACGGGTCAGCTCTTCTGCACTATTCTGCACTCATATCCGCAACACAATTTTATTTTTCCAGCCAAAGCCACGAGGGTGGGGGGTTCACACTCTGACCCCCGTCATGTCTGTCCATTCGTCTTTATTAGTGGAGTCCTGCAGCCAAAGATCTTGCTCTTCGTCCGTGTCAAAATTTTAAGCTCCCTTCAGTTCTGCCTGTGCAGATTCTGACACTTAGAGTTGTTTTTACATGCATTAAGTGCACAAACATTTTCCGCCCACTGAAAATCTATCATCATTATCCGTGGCATCATTTGTTTTGAAGCCAATCCTGGTGCTTCACGCATAGATTTGTGTGCTGGGAATTCTATTTCTTTCATTTGAATTATGTCCTGTTTTAAGATTGAGTAGGTGTTATGCATTTCCCCAAAACATTCTAAGTTACTCACAACATTTACTCCAATTAAATCTTTTTTTAAACGAAATATTCAATCACAACATCACTTTTAACCCGGGTCAGATGCAATTTGAAGGGAAAGGATGTCAGAAATGCATTTGAAAAGGAATAAGATGCACTAACAACTGAAATGTCATGTGACATTGGTTTGAATATTTCAATTAAGGGACGGAGTATTTTATTTTATTTTTTCGCCATGAGGATCTGCGTGTCCTCCAGAGGAAGAACATCAACAAAAAAAACTCATTTACAATTTGACCTTTGCCTTTTTTTGATCCAAACTATAGGAAGGAGAGTTTAAGCAATAAAACAGCTTTAGAATGGAAGACAGCTGATAAAAGTAACGGTGATACGCGACTTGGCTCCTTTCAAACCATTTGTCTTCCTCTGAAAGCTAAAAAGGAAGAAATCCATTATTTGGCCACGATCTGATAGTTGAATTAGTCTCAGAAAAAAAAAGAGGTGGGGGGAGGCGTCTTCATCTCCGGTGAGTCTGCCACCAGACTGCTCTTCTCCTGCCAGGATGCAAACAAAACCTCTTGTCCACTCAGCTCAAGCGGCGGCTGTTTTGAAGGTGATCGATTTAATGTGATTATGGGACTGACCCATGCAAGCGTGGGGAGCGCCGCCTGCTTCAAATGAGGGATGTGGAGAGTTTTTCATCCTCTCCCCTGCAGTGATCAGGAAGAGCACAGATCGGAGCAGGAAGTGGTATCGCAGCTTGAAAAATGGATGTTTTTTTATGCACGTGCTCACGGATGCGAAGGCTCGGCGAAGCTTCAATAAAAACGCTCTGAATCTCTTCTTGCAATCTGTTCGTTGCACGTCAGTTATTTATATTGATAAACCTTTAATAATTAAAGTGCCAGTATAGATGGTATTTGCGTATCAAATTTTTGGAACAAACTGACTGTGTCAGCTTCATTATAAAGGAAGTGAGTATGAGTATGTTTAGAACTTTCTGCTGGCATCAGCTTTAAAACAATATGCTGTAGTACGTACTAAGTATGCTGGTATTTTTATTTAGAGTGTGTTTGTCTGTGATTGTATGAAAAGCATGCATGGAGTGCACAGTGAACTGGCACATATTTGCTCATGTTTAAGGCCAATATTTGAGTGCATACTGTATATTAGATGAAATATTTAGGGTTTGATCGCTGTTTTGATCAAAACTTCAAGCCAGAATGCAAAATATTTATTGTGTATGTAAGAATGTGACTTGTTTTGCCTTGATCAATACCAAAATGATTGTAATAACACACTCATTCACAGGGACTGCAACCTTTCTGCTTAACCCCCCCCTCCACTGTTGTGTTTGACAATGCAATGATAATATCACCACAATCAGACGGCTACTGAGGGACCATGGCGTTGCCAGCTTAGGAGACTGAGACAACTTTGAGAGGAGTGTCAAGGAGGCCAAGGCCGACATATAGAAGATAGAAGGACACTTCAGCTAGGTCAAATGCCATTGGTATGGCAGCGCATCCAGCACCTGACAACCTTTATAGGGGCCACTGCTCTCATTTAAAGACTGGTCCGACCATCAACCTGGTCCAACTGGTTCCCAGTTCCCGATGGTGAACAGGGAGGATTTTAGGAGAGTACAAACCAGAGGGACGCTGCAGCCCGACACGATCCCCAGAAAAGTGCTGGAGGGACATGATGACCAGCTGTCCTCATCTTTCAACCTCTTGCTTTCCACCTGCACGGTCCCTGAATGTCTCAAGACATCACTGTCCATGACCCTAAAAAGGAACCTGTAACAACATAGCCTGACGCCCCCACATCTAACTGCTCCTGAAACATACACAAATATCTCCTGCTATGGATCTCAAGTGAACTTCTTTACAAGTGAACGGAGGACTACCGTCCACAGTCTGTCAGGCCGGGGTCTCTCTCTCCTAAATCCTGACCCTCAGCACGTTTCCTGGGGGGTTTTGTTGAGCCCCCCGCGTTCTTCCTTGAACACCGATGACTACACTAGGTCACTGCAGTGACACACCATCAAGTCTGCAGGTGATACAACTGTGGTGGGTCTGATAAATACCCGGGAGTGTCTGACATCTACAGAACCAGAACCATCCAGAGAGCTATTACCGCCAATGAACTCTCCCATTCGATGCTGCCTTCTGGAATCACGTCAGCTCATGTGAAATTTACGAATTTGCGTTTCGCATCATTTGCTGATAGCTGTCTTCCTGCCAACCCCCCCCCCCACACACACACACACTCTTTTGCAATTCACAGACTGTGCGGAATGAGCTCGTTCTATCTGTAAAGATCTTCGAAGAGCAGAAGCTGGTGGCAGGTTGACCTTTGGATTCACACTGCCGGAGGAAACAGCTTCACCTCCGCCGGTCGCCAGCTTGTCTTACCCACTAAATGCTAAGTGAGTTCCAAAAGCGCGTTTGATGAGTTCCAAAGACATCTGCCATGGGAGGCATCCAGATGCTAAATAGGACAGGTGCATCTGCTTGACTGAAACAGTGTGTCAGTAAACAAAGCGGTGACAAACAGAGAGGGAGGAAACGCAGAATAAACAGTGTGGAGCGGGATAAAGGGTGGTGGGAATCACTGCAGGGGGTTTCTCTCTGGCTTTGTAGAATAAAAGGATCACCAAATGAGAACTGCGTGTGCACTGCTGCTGTTAGTGATACAGGCATCTGGCTATTTCACACAACACTGAGCCGCACCTTCTATGGCCCTGCTCTTACAAGCGAGCAGTTGTTGAAATGAAGGTGGGGCAGCGCCGCTTTGAAGGAAGGACTCGGCCATCTAAGATGGCAGGGCGCTGAGGTGGCAAATGGGGCAAATTTGTGAGCTCCAAAGAATCTCCGGACAACACAAAATGAACAGTGAAAGATATCTTGGGTCCGTAATGAAGGCAGGGAGGAAGGTTCTGGTTTGAATCGCTGCAGTATTGGCTGACCACACCTGTTTGTTCCCAATGATGGGAAAAGGTTGTAGTGATGTGAAATGTGAGCGAAAGACATGGAGAGAAAGGGAGCAAATTCCCCTCTCCCTTGAAGCATTACTGACAGAAAAAAATACAGGCCTACAATTACACTGTGGTTGTTTGAGAAAAAGAAAATGCAGCTTCCTGCAGCCATTATTCAAGCAAGACTATGGAAAAGTGTTTTTAGCCTGTGCTGGGCAACAGCGTGCAGGGATACTTGGGTTATCTCTCTCAGTGGAATGGCCACCACCATGGGGTTTCTTCAGATGTTTCATTTTATATTGGCTCTTAAAAATAAAGCTCCCAAAATTACATGTTTCTGTTTCCATTCACAACAAGAAATGCCTAGTTGATTAACTAAATACCCTTCAAGCAACAGAACAACTTGAAATCACATTATTAAATTAAATTAAATTACATTTTAATATTAAATATATATTTTTTAAAAGGCCACAGCTGCTGCTATTAATGCTGTTTTTCTAACTACTATTGAGTTCAAACCATTTGGCAGACTTGACTTGGTTGTCCTTAAAATCTTTCTGTTGTTAGAACATCCTGAGTACAATTATGCTTCCATGGCAACAGGCGTCAATGTCTGAAAATGGCCGACTGATGCAGAAGGTGACATGATATTGGGAGAGGAGATAAAGCAGAGCGAGTGCAAACCTGTTTGTTTTACATGGCTCCTCTTTCTATTCAGGATTTAATTGGAAACAAGAAAAAAAAATCTAAATAAATAAATACAGCACACTTTTCCAGGATAAATAAAAAGAGCGAGGGGGGGATCAATAAACGTTTCCATCAATACTTCTCAAGGGACCAGACGCTCGCCATGACTTGCCCAAACAAAGAGAGAAATTAAAGCTGCCTGTTTAAATAAAAAACAAAAGATAACTTAAGTTTTGTTACCAATGAGCATAATCCCCATAAGACATTGCTTTTATGTAGAAAATTAAAACTAAATTAAGAAGGAATTTTGTTTCTAGGTTGTTTTAATATGTTGTTTTGTGAAAAATCGCAAAGTTCCTTGGCCCTAACTTTCAGGGTCTTTTCGTGACAGTTTAAAAACCATAGCACAGCCCCACACACACACACACACACACACACACAACACACACACACACACACACACACATACACAAACAGACATCACAAAGATGGTAGACAGAAAGACAACAAAGGTTTGGACTTCAGCACACCGTGTTCCAGAGGGCACAACCTCCCATGTTCCCTTTCTTCTGCTTCTTTGCACTTTAATGAGGAAAACTGGAGGTGGATTTCTATGGCTGATATCTCTCCTGAAAATGCTAGCAAATGTATCACCGCGATACCAAATACACAGGGACCTCATACATCAACATTTGTTCTGCTGTGGTTGCATCCCCCCATAGAAATGGGGGGAAAAAACCAACACATCACTCCTGATTCTACCCTTAACCAAGCACCGTTGCCAGAGGTGTCTCTTTTGTTGTCAAGTCTTTTATTTATTTTTCTGAAACATGAGTATCAGTAACATGGAAAATGTATTTAAAGTTATATAAAAAGAAGCAGGTTTTAAATGAGCATAATCTAATGTGGGCAAACACCTTCATTCTGCACCAAGTGACCATGTCATGAGCATAAATTTGAATAATGAATTAACTCTTAAGTGTGAGTGATCTCATGAGCCATAAATTGTGCTACTATATATGTTGCTCTTTTAGTGCACATTATAGATAAAACAAAAAACATATACTAGCCTAATGGCTAATGTGCTGTCTGCTGTAGTCATAGCAACAAATGCTCACATAATTCTATCATTACATATTCTGTAATTTTCTCCACTATTATACGTAAAGCATATGATGCCATGTCATTCTTTACTTAGAATGGACTCAAAGTCAGAATGACTTGATCAATTCTATGAAAGTGGTCTTGGAGCAGCACTGAGTCGAATCATCGGACTTGATTCTTGTTCATCAACAAATGCAAACCAGCAAAGCTTTCCGGTTAATTTGGGATTCAATTGTCGAAGAATGTTCGCAGTCATCCAGTGGAACGCTTAACTTAAAGATGTTTCACCTATTATCCAAGAGGTTTCTTCAGTTCTTTTTGATTGGATTGATAATGACAAAATCATTAGGATTTTGTATGCGTGCATCGGCTCTGAAATGCTTCAAATTACTGACTGTAAGATGCTTCCACACTTTGTGCTGCTGTGCACTGAACATTAAGGTAGTTCTGTTGAGCTAAATGGCCCTTATGGTTCGCTTGGGAGAAGTCCACAGTAATATATATATATATATAGATAGATAGATAGATAGATAGATAGATAGATAGATAGATAGATAGATAGATATAGACGGACGGACGGACGGACAGACAGACAGACAGACAGACAGACAGACAGACAGACAGACAGACAGACAGACAGACAGATAGATAGATATAGACGGACGACGACGGCCAGCCAGACAGACAGACAGACAGACAGACAGACAGACAGACAGACAGACAGACAGACAGACAGACAGACAGACAGACAGATAGATAGATAGATTTCAGCTCTTAAGGCAACGGTAAATAGTGTTTCTGCTGCTTTCAGGCCACCAAATCTGTCCAGTCAGATGACACCAGCGCTGCAGATGGATCAGCACTGGCTATTCATCAGGAGGCCGACAGAGAGGGACACAATTACAGGAATTATCTGTGGACCACTACAGAGAAAGCAGGAATGTGCTTCCATAAAAATGTCCAGTGCACATCGGGTCAAAAGAACTCAAATGAAACCCAGTCACGAAACCGTGGGAGATACAAAGAGTCGCCATTTGGATTGTCCTACATCACTGAGTTGTCTCATAACAGCTGCCCAGCAGAGAGCATAAAGCAACTTTACATCCTAGCACAATCCAGAGATTTGGTTTAATTGGTTTTATGATCAATGACTGAATCTCACACTTGGGGTTTTCCCTGTCGCCAGATGTGGAAGTTATGAGTATGCACGGACGCAGTTTGTGTTTTAGCCAAATTATCTTTTAAAAACGCCTCTAAATGATTCACCAATGCTTTTCTTTCCTTCTTTTCCTTTCCT
The DNA here is from genome assembly GCF_003711565.1 of Takifugu flavidus. Taxonomy (NCBI): domain Eukaryota; kingdom Metazoa; phylum Chordata; class Actinopteri; order Tetraodontiformes; family Tetraodontidae; genus Takifugu; species Takifugu flavidus. The sequence goes on along the minus strand of NC_079535.1, from coordinate 2,428,771 downwards.
GCTGCAGACAAAACCGGCTTGCACATTACTGAAACTAGATTCAAGGGCTCAAATGTTCTTTGGCTTCATGTTCTCCTTATAGCATCATATACTCTGAACCAAAAAATGTGTTTTTATCATGTTTATCTGGAGATATTAATAGAAAGCTATTACAATTTATTAATAATACGTTTGAAAAAACATCCGCACTCAGTCCTCAATGGCTTCTCTCATAAAAATAAGAGTAACTGTAAGAATATTGGATGTTCCAAAAAGACCAGATAGTTGACTTTAGTCTGGTTTCCCCACAGATGTTTGTTGCTCTGAAGGGAAGAATATTTCCATCCTGTGTGACTGGAATCCTTTTCAAAATCAATGCAGGAGTACCTGGAAAGGGAGGTTATGGTTTTAAATTCAAGGTTGGTGCAGGCACATATTTAATTAGAAGTGCTGTGCTGCTTCAGACTACATAAGAACAGCCCATCATTTTGTTGTGGGTGCATTTCTCTTTTTGCTGTAATTCCACACATCAGTAGTCACCTTTGAGCAGATGCTGCCCTCCAATTTGCCCCCGATGCTTCGGTGGATGACTATGAGAGGTGATTTTGCCGAATGAGGGGCTGGTTGAGACACCTCTTTAGGCAAATTTTAAGGCGTTAGTACTGTTGGAGTGGGAAAATGGTAAATTAGAAATGTTAAATAGCATGATGGAAATATTGATGATGTTCTACAGAATGCATATTGATGGATGATTTCCAGAGAGGCTTGGAGGTCATTTAAAAAAAAAAAAAGAGACATGGTCCTTCAGCACTGTCTGCGAAAAGAAAAGCGCAGTTGTTTGGCCAGTTGGCCTTGGTGACTATCAGGAGCATCCACGCCGTCCAGCTGCAGTTGGTTGACTATTACAAATTCCAATGCTGGCTGCTCAAATGGAGGAGGAGGATCCATTCTGTCCATGTACAGCTCTTCAAGGTGCTGGAGCAAGAGCGTTGACAGCTGTGTCCAGGAGTGGCTGAAGGGGCTGGTACAAGAACTTCACCATTTGTCAGCAGAGGGACTCATGGGCATTCTGCTCCCGAGAGAGCTGCAGGGCTGCACGAAGGGGCGGAGCTTAATGTGGATGAAGCGTGCAATGGGACAGCGTGCAGAAGGAATAACCGCCCTTCACCTTAACCTTGCAGTTTAAAATAAAAAAGAAAGCCCAGTTTTTAAATGCAATACTTGCCGGAATATTAAACTGAAGGTGAACAAAAACACTCTAATTAGTCTACTTAAGTTATGGTTCGATACAAAAAGCACGTGATTTCTAATATTATTAGAATCTCCATTCATTGTTTAGTGCCTTTCAGAGAGGACACGGTGCACCGTGTAATAAACGGTTGTATCCAAACACTCAAAATCTGATCATTAGACGAGTGTTCTTTTGCCTGATGTGGCTCATTTTATTTACATCACATACCTGTTTCTTCTGCACAAACAACCCGGTTCGATGGAGGGAAAAAAAGTCATGTCTGCTTTATATGAGGCATGTGAGAGAGCTTGGGAAGTAAACAAACAGACTGCCAATACCAAAGTAAAGCCAGAAACTACAAGACTATCTGTCTCTAATTCCCCATTCCAAGTCTCTCCAGGATGCTGTATAATAAACAACATAATAGCCTGAGGATATGTTGACACAGGAACTGACAACACCGCATTTGCGCTGGAAGTTAAAAAGGAAGCAAAAACAGAGCCCATTTCATGGCAACAGACCGATGGTTTGCTTTACCAGATCTAATTAAACATCGCATCATTATTTACAGTTGGGGGAATCATTTATCAGGAGGAAGTGATCGCGGCTCCATTGTTTTATTCCTGGATAATATATTAAAAGGACCTTATTCAGGGTAATAATGATGCGATCAAGCTCCCTTTTTATCAAAGTGAACAGAATTGGTCCAGAACGGCAGCCAAATACACAAATGCACTTGAACGCAGCGCCGGCTTCTCACACACAGCGGGGCCGTAGCTTACAACCGAGTGTCACAAGTTGAATTCTCAGAGTGCAAGTGATCGTTTTATATTCAAGGACTGTACCAGGCCAGCACTGTTGGGGCAGCAGGAGTTTCTTGCTCTGTCCTGACCCGTGTACTCATGGCCCACTGCGGGACAGCCAGTACTTATCAGCTGTGTCCAATTCCCACCATGAGCTCATGGGCATGTATATTTGCCTTGGTTACTGTAACACTGTGCAATAAGTTCAAATGCAGGCTGGTTATTTGTGCTTCAGAGAGAATGCTCATTAAAGCAGCGACGTGCCAGCGGGGAGGACCGGGTTGAAATTTCCTTTGATTCTGTGAGCACCAGCAGCTCTGATGCCATGTTCAATAATCACACCCCCTCAAAATTGTTGGGCCTCATTATATATTTAAGCAGTACGTCCTTCTCCACTTCACACCATTAGGATCATCGTATCCAGTATGTTTGCCTGACCAGCCTTTAATGTAAATCATGTTTGGAGAGGGAGAGAAAATGGTGGTGCCTTAAGAGCAACACATTTGGTCAAAACAACCATGAGGAAAGGAGCAGAAAAGGCAGAGTTCTTTAACGGGTGGGGGTTGGACTCCAAGGGCTGATGTGGGGCTTTGCAGATATCTCACAAGTGTCCAACCCACATTGGGTTTAGAGTTGGATTCAGGTCGTTTACCTGATAATGAAAAAAGACAGGAAATTAAATTTGAAGGTGGGGGTGGTGGTTTGGAGGGGCGTGGGGGAGGGGATGGGAGGTGGGGGGTGGGCAACCACCTGCCTCATCAGGGCTACTTTAATAATGAGTCATGAGTGGTTTATTGTTGGTATGCTGCAGTTTTTGACATCAGCACAAGGCTGCAAATGTCAGCATCAGCACACACGCACACACACACACACACACATAGATTCAACCTCAGTTGTAGAAACTAAAAGCATACAATATAAATTAGAGGTTGAGCTTTAACTTCCAGTCAAGGACTATCTAACAATATCTAGCAGTGAAGAAAGCTGGAAATAAGAATTGAACACTTGTTGGCCAAATCAAAAAGATTTCAGTTTTTTACATCTGGAAACCTGTCAGGAACAAAGCCAGCAAAGCCTCTAATGCAGATCCAAGATGTGAAACAAGAAAGGATTAAAGTTTTGTAATTATAGTTTTGAAGGTCGTACACAGGAATGAGTCCAAATGAAGCAATCAAAGCAGACTCAACTCAGGAAATACAAGAAGGGATGAAAACACAAGGAAATGTCACAGCTCTTTGTTTAACTGCACAAGAATGTTACAGTTAGACAGGTGTGCAGGATGTAAGGTGAGATTAAGGCATCTTACGGGAAACTACGGGGAGAAACCTAAGCCCCTTTCAGACTGCACAAAAATCCCACGTTGTCCTGGATCGATGTGGGTCTTTTCAGGAATAGGAAAGGGTTGTCGCGGCATTTCAGCTCGCCTCCCCTGTAATACGAAATGCGTCCACTAAATTACCCGTGGTGCATGTAGCTGCCTCTCTTGTCCTGCTTTAGTCACTCCATTAAATTAGGGTTGATTGAAATTTATTGTTATTGCGCATGTACAGGTACAGAGCAACAAAATGCTGTTTAGCATCTAACCAGAAGTGCAAAAGGTGCAGATAAAATACATTATGTGCAATTTGTAATGTTACAGTACTTTTCAATGATTTACCGGTTGCCGTATGAACATATTTTACAGATGGGTATATACATTAAATGCCTTAGACTATAAGTGCAGAGACCATTTACATAAAACTAGAAGAAATGTACAAATGATAAATTAGAAATGTACAGCTTATAAGTTAAACTAAAGTGCATAAATGTGCATAAATAAGTTTAAACTGTACTATGTAGGATACTAAACAAGTGTGTTATTGTGTAAATGTCGTGTGGTGAGATGTGAAGTGATGTGTGGGGGTCAGCTGGAGTTCAGCAAAGACAGCTCTGGAGAAGAAGCTGAAGGGGAAGAAGAAATGGGCGGGGTGGGAGGAGTCCTTAAGGATGCTGCGTGCTCGATGCAGGCTGCGCTTCTTTTGGACGTCTATGATGGCTCGTAGTGGAGACGCTAGTATTCTCAACGCATATGAGAGTGAGGAGCAGAAAAACAGCCACGCCCCTCTCGGCGGGAGGCCGGACCCCTGACTGCAGGCAAGGGGAAAACACCCAAACACCAAGCAACGTCAACCCACGTTGGAACATTACGCAGCAACCTGCTAATTTGAGTGTGGTGGGTTTCAATCAAAACAGAAAGACACACACACACACACACACATACACACAAACCAACCAACCAACTAACCTATTTTACCTGTGGGTAGCTAGAGCATGCAAATTCCACATGGAAAAACTCCAGCTGGAACTAAACCCAGAACCATCTTATTGTTAGGGACTCAACCACTGGGTCATTTAACAGTTGCTATTTAGTTTGGAGCGTTGTTGTTGTTACATTTGTAACTTTTTTCATGCCGCCAAACCAACTGTGAACTACAGTAGGAGTTGATCTGGCAGAGCGGATGCAATAAAAAGGAAAACACGCACATATTGTGAGGCCAAACATGTGCAACACAGCAGCACCTCAGAAATGCACAAGGATTTGGAAAGGTGGTCCGTCGGGCACGTCGCTATTGCCTCGGCTTTTTATCCTGATTGATCGATGAATCGTTTTAATAATCAATAGGTTCATCAACTATCAAATTAGTTGTTAGTTGCAGCACTAGTTTGTCTTCAAGTCTGTTTGACTATTTTAGACTATTGTCGAAGCCTGTTGGAGCAGTACTTTAGTACGATAAATATGACATGTGGTGAGAGCTTTTAAATATCCTGATAAATGATATCCCCTAACTAGCCTTTTTTTGTAGATTTTCAGACAGGGTGCAGGTTTTCTTCAGCTAACCAGCCTCCACACAGCCTCCATAAGTAGGTTATGACCCCCAAATGCTGTTCATGAGATTGGAACCGTTTCTCTCATCATCTGAGTAAGTGCTGAACAGGTAGTACAGCAGCTCCGGCACGGAGCGGCGGTGGTTCAGGAGATTAGAGAACAAGCACAAGCTGCCTTTGCAGGCTCATACCCTGCTACACATGATGTACTGGCGGACAAAACCACCATCGCCTCTTATCAGGTATACTCTGTGTACTACACAGACAACTTCCACCTAAAGTCAACACATCCTGACCAAATATCATCTGGGGTTATTTTAAACTCGCGTTGCTACTGTTGATAAAGTCCTGATGTGAAATTTATGACAGCCACGTAGCGGAATTTGGCAGAGGGCTGCGAGCATCCAGAGAGGTCCAGTGACCATGAGAGGAGCAATTGAGTGCAGTAATGAACATATGTGGGAGTGCAGCTCAAGTGTCAGCTACATGTGGGCAAGAAACCCTCAAGACCAAGAGGCCGTAATGGCCATCTGTTCTTCCTTCATTTATGGTTTGGCAGGGAAATTAATTATCAGTGAAAGTGGCCCTGATCCTGAACAATGGCAGCTGTGCATTCAGATCACTTTTGGTAGGTCAGAGAGCACACCGGATTTACACCAGAAGTAAGTTTCAATGACACTTTAGGGGCTATTGAAATCAAATGTAATGGGCGTGGAAAAAAAGGACACAACAATGATCTGAATCCGTATCTGGGATTATTATCCATTTCCTGAGACTCGGCTGAATCCAGTGATGCAGGTTGTGATGAGTATTTTCTCTTTCGGCGGCGACCACATTTCCTGCAACGGCCCACAGAGGCAGTTCCACCAGATGGTAATGGGGACTGAAGGTTGACCTGATTGGAGGCAATTACACAAATGGAAATCTTGGGGGGGGGGGGTATTCCCAGTTGCCAGAAAATGCAACTGCAAATCAAAAAACCCACCTTGGTTAACCTGCCATGCAGGGCTGAGGGCGGGGATAGAACCTTTCCTCTACGGAGGAAGAGAAGTACAGATGTCCAACGGGACCTCACAGCTGCATGAAAGTAAAATGTGCACCTTAGAGACGATTTCATATTTCACACTGTTGTTTGGGCGAATAAATGTATCTCTAAATTCTGCAAATCTCAAGTGAAAGAATTGGCGTATTAGCATGTGGTGCCTGTACCAATGGCCGTCTGGCGGGTCAGAAGAGACTGACATCAGAGATGGTGGACCGGTTCAGCCTAAACAGCCAAGCAAAAGCAGACCGAAACACTGTATAGATCCCACACATCCAGTGATTTACTGATTATTAACATAACACAATGCAAACATTTTTATAAGTCCGATTTATGACCTTGTTGGGACACCAGAGGGGGATTTATTTTCTACAGTGGCGTTCAGGTTTGAACTGTACTGCCTGGGGGGTATTCAATGAACTCTCCAAGAAGACATCCATACATTCGCTCCACTTCTTAAGTGTGGCAACAGTAAATCCTCAATAACCAATAACCAAACGTTGATATTAACCGAGCGCGTCTTGCTTTACATTGGAGAAATCTGCCTTTGCGCAGCTCCCCAATTGGTTTTCGTTGCTCTCATGCATTTCTGCCTCTCATCCCCACTAAGTTTGGTCGTCTCCGTTTTTCACCAGCCGGTCGGCTTCGTTTTTCACCGGCCTGACCCAGTAATTGGGCTGATGAGCAATGCGATCCTCGTTTGCTTTTCTCAGCACATACTAACAGTGCTGCTTTGTAGCCAAGACTTAATGATTGCATTAACCTTGTTGTCCAAAGCAATTTATAAAACTCAGTGTGATAAGACTTTTAAAATCCCCTTTATTTCTCCAGTGAACCCTTTATTTTCACAGTTCCAACCTGGATCATTCGGTCTTTTTCTTAAAGGGATGCTTGCTGTTCAATTTTTCTCTGAGCAAATATAAGCTGAAATAACTCTGCCTTTGTCACAGCAGCAGAACTAATAATACCACACCGGAAATGCTACAGGTACTTATTTCCGTGAGGCTTGTTCCATTACTCCTTGAGGCTTACCAAACAGATATGTGCAGTCCAAAAAAAAAAAAAAGATTTCTAAAATATCCCAAGTGTTTGCTGCCCTTCACTGTTTATACCATAACACTTTTTGCAACCTAAAGGTGGTAACAAATACAAGTTTTACCTCTCCATTTCTGGCTTCTTTCAGGTTTGTGAGTCTTTTCATGCTTTTCCTGCCAGTTTCCTTTGACAGTCTAGCAACAGATGCCTCGTAAGATGCCTCGAAGCCACACAAAATGTAACATTTCTTACGGAAACATGCTTTTCAACATATGCTGGCAATTTAAAAGAAGTCAGAAGAAAATGGCGCAGCTATTGTCAGATAGAAACTACATTTTAAATGATAAATGAAAACTAAATGTTTTGTTCCACATGAAAATGGTGTTGAAACTGCGGACAATCATGGACAGTCCCTCCCACCCCCTCCATAACACAGTGGACAAACTGAGGAGCAGCTTCAGCAACAGACTCCTGCAGCCTCGCTGCTCTAAGGAACGGTACAGGAAGTCATTCCTGCCGTCCGCCATCAGACTCTATAACTCATCCAAACCCAGCCAATAACAATAACTGTGTAATGTTCATGTTGTAATTTTATTTCTAATTTATTCTATATTTATGTATATATGCTTTTAATGCTTATAATATGTATATATTATATTATGTATATATTATATATATATATGCTTATAATATATGCTGTATATATGCTTATAACATTCTAATCTTATCTGTATTTTTTTTTTCTGTCTCTTTACTCTGCATACGCTGCTACTATAATTCAATTTCCCCACGGGGATGAATAAAGTTAATCTTAATCTTAATCTTAAATGTTAAAAATTAGTTCTTACAGTCGGTGAGATTTTGTAGGTAAGTTTGGCACCAAACTAACTCAAAAAGTCTCCAACCCTCGAGAGCACCACAGTGAAATCAGAAACCCATCAGCAAGATACCATTTTATTTGTTCAAAAATTCCATTAGTATGATTAAAAATGAATAAAACTATAGAATAATATTGGGACAAGGTTAAAGAATCTTGCATGCATCATCTCCAGGTATAGGACCAATTTTAGATTAGTATGTCAGAGGTATGGCTTTCCATCCATCCATCCATCCATCCATCCATCCATCCATCCATCCATCCATCCATCCATCCATCCATCCATCCATCCATCCATTCATCCATCCACTTAATGCTAACCACTTTTTATGCCTTATCAGTAGTCGTTTCCTGACCAGTGAGAACTGAGAACCAGAAATGAAACCTGTGCTAACCGCTGTGTCACGCCTTTTTTCCCAGAAAAGTGACGCGAGCTACTGGCAGAAGTCAGTACAAAGTGCTCTGAGTCTCTGTGGAGGAGTGGGGACAGTGATGTAGGGAGAGTTCTACACAGCAACAGAGTGTGTGTCCATCATTTCTGAGCAAATATGAAAAACCCATTTGTGCAGCTAGAGCTTGAATGGCCTTTTGGGCTTCAAGGTTAACGTCCACAGATGCGCCCACAAGTCACACATGATGACTTTTGAACGTTTCACAAATATATAAAGCTCTGCAGAGCACCTCATTCTCATAAACACAGAAACAATTTGTTTCATTCTTCACTGGTGTCAGAAAAAAAAGGGGGCGACAATGCATGGAACCAAGTCATGCTAATCTGAGAAATAATCAAGTTAAATACATATGATTTTAGACTTTTATTAGTATTATTATGCCTGACAACTGATGTGATGTTGTCTGCTTAATTTATGAGTTACTTTGTTGATGCAAATACTTTCTGTCATACCTGAATCGGTGCAGCAGCTCTATCGCCCTAATGGCAGGTCCATGTTTACAACATGGCAGAATGTGTGAGTAAGGAGGGCACTTTTCTAAAGCTAAAAATAGGTTCAATCAGCCCAGGCCTGAAGAACTTTCTCCATTATCATTTCAGAAATGTCCAAAATTTTCCTCCTGACATGAGAGGATATTTATTTTCATATCAACTGTAACAGGCCATCTTATTGACTTTTTTATAAAATTTTAGATTATGTATCATATATATTATATTGTGCTATTTCTTAACTATGGCAATTTTACTCCAATAAGTTTAAAATGAAGCAATAAACAATCATTCTGCTTCTTTAAAAGCAAGGTTTGTGGCAAACTTTAAACTTATTTCAGTTTAAACTTAAAATTCAATTGAGCTGACACATTAAATTCTGGAAAGTTGCTGTAAGCTCCATTAGCGCTATTAGGACTTAGCAGCTTTATGAAATGTGGCAAGACTGTATTGGCCATCACAATGTTACAAGCTAAAATGAGGCGTGTGAATGTTTATTTATTAAAGTTCTGGAAACACATTTTTTAGTTGTATTCCTGGTTCCTTGCGTAAGTTTATGCCGCTCTCTCTTCATTGAGGCAGAGACACTCTTCCCTTAGAGACATCCTCATCCTAAAGAATGCTGCAATTGAAATGGGAGTAGAACGGAAGGAGAGACATTTTTCTGTCTCAGCAGTCTTTGCCAGGATGTGGGGGGGATGCATCGCACCAAAAGAGGCTTTTGTGAATGAGGAGCTGGAAGATTCCCAATGCTTTTAATCCAGTCTAAATCATAATAATCATTAGGCCCTTTCACATTTTTTACCTCGCTCCAATCCTGAGTAAAGGTATAGCTGCCAGAAAAAGCACAACAGCACCTTAGTGGAATGTGAATAACATGTGTTAATAAGTTGTATGTAGCAGCAGAGAACCTCTGGAACTAGTAGGCACATGTATATTTATTTGTTTGTCCCCTTAGCTTCAAATATTGGTGGTTACAGTTGGATGAATATCAGTCTACTCACGGATGAGCAAGCATTTCCTCAAAATTGTGCAGTCCCTCGCTTGCTCGTGCCTACCGCTTCCTTCATTCTGCGCCCAAACAGGCATTTGAGCGTTCCAGATGAGCGACTGACAGATTTAAATGAATCCTTGAATTCTTTGGCTTCTCTTCTACTTTCCCACCATTACGCAGAATGCGGAGAACTTTTAACTTGGGTTAGAGTTTTGAAGTAATATGTAAGAATAAAATCATTTCAAACGTGTTTTTTCTGGCTTTTATTATATTTTTCTTCAAGGGTGTTTAATGGCCTTTATAATGCCGACAATCCAATTTTGCAATTAAAATACCATTAGGACTATATAATACAATAGCGCAGCAGCCTTCTTGGCTTCTGCTGGGAGAAAAAAAGGGGTCCAAGTCCAAAATGTATTTGAAAAATACCCTAGAGGCCACTTTTGATTTTTCTGTCCCTCCTGTCAGTTAGGCTGAAAGCAGAAATCCCACAGTCATCGAGGAAAATGTGCAAAGGACAGGTGAGAAGACCCATATGACTCTGGGGGCTGTCAAACCTCATTTACATCTGAAACAGCGAAGGAAGCTCCTGCAGGGTTACTGATGACGCCTCACAAAAGCCACCGGACCACATCCTGCTTAGGAAAAGCTGAAAAAACCCACTTGTCCATCCAAAGTTTACTGCCGGTTTCAGGTTTTCCGAAGCAGCTTTGGTACAAATGATTAAATACATGTTATGAACAAAAATCTGCAACAATAGCTAAATAAATGACTTCTGGATCATCTGTCAGCCAACACACTGGTGCAAAATAGCTTCCTTGATACACTAAGCTTAAGCTGAAAACCTGAGCTCTGCCTCCGTATCTTTTTGCCACTGCACTTCTGGCAGCGTTCCCAGAAACAGAGCTACCGGAACCTCATCAAGACTTTACGGTGATTATGGTCCAAGAGCTGTGGCTCAGCTTTGGTGAGCACAACGTGGAGGCTTTGGAGAGGCCTGCCAGGACTGCACTGCATCGCCAATCACAGCTCCTCGGGCGTCTCTCTCAGCTCTCGGCCGTCTTTCTCTCTAGATTTCCCTCGTCCTGACATACATCTTGTTGAGTTGACAAGTTGTTTTCATTAAGAATTCAAGAGTGTGAGTTAGAGGGGGAAAAACTCAATCTGTTGGTCATTGTGTGACATAATTTAAATGCAATCTATTGGCTTTCAGGAGTATAAATAATTTAAACTTAAATTTAAAAAGTTTTCTTCAGCTGGGTGGTTTATAATACAACAATGTCCTATTTTTCATGACAAAATTTGCACCAGAGTATTATATAGAAGCAAAACTTAATTATAATTATGGTCACACAAACAATAGTTTGGTGGTGACTAAGTAATGGCAGTTAATTACAATTAAATTGATCGTGAGGCAGTGTTCTACACAGGTCAAACATTAAAAATGGAGCCAAGGTGAAGCTTGTGTGAGTGTCTGCAAAATTTGGAAAGAACTTTCAGTTCATGGATAAGAACCTTCAGGGAAACGTTTGCCAAGTATTAAGGGCCTTTAAATCTCACCCCAAGCCGTGAGGTTTTGTGCACTGATAAATCTTCCCTCACTCTGGAGGTTTGCATGACACCTCAAAAAGCCCCAAGCGTTAGCGTTAGTCCAGCTAAAATTATCGAGCTAACACACCAAAAAAATGTGATTCAGAGTCAGCGCCCTTCTGCAGGATGGACCAGTCCGATACCGGGTCTTGAACCAAATGGGAACAATGCGGAAAAAGGTAAACAGAGGAGCTTTAACAGAAGAAGCAAAACAAATATGGTGAAAGTTCGAGTTTGTTTTTAGCCAGGCAGACAGAGCATCATGTCTTTTGAGTTACTAATTTGCTAGCTAGTTGAAAAACTGTTAACTTCCCAATACTTACAACCTGAAAGAGTGCTAAACACCACTGTAGCAGAGTCAACAATTTGCTGGAACAATGGTCCAATTAAAATCTGCACGTAAACATATTGACTGGTAATGTCCTCCAAGCTAAAGACTATATGATCTATTATAAAAGTGGGTGCGTTAGAAATTCGTTTCATAACTGTGATGTCACCATTAATGCTGCCAGGCACATGAAGCTCAATCAGGCATCTACTTCTGGGGCAACTATGTTCACAGAAATCTTTGTGTGCTCATCGTGAACTTTGAAACATATCATGGAAATCTCAATCTACAGCAAAACACTAAAGAAATTCACCTTCAAAGCATCAGTCTTACTTTCATTTCTCGCTACTCGCTGGGTTGTTAAGCGAGAACAAGAAGGAACAAAAGCCACACAACTCAACCTTGATTTGGGTTGAGCGCCACATATTATATCGCTGAATTCTATTTCACATAATGAGCCAACTATTTTTAACTCTGCATTTGTATAATAAAGCACTTTACATGATTTGCATGTTTGCTTTGAAGCTCCTGTCCCACACATTGACAGATGGCGTTACTGTCACAGTGGCTGGCTGTGACACCTACACCTACACCGAAACGTCGGAATCGAGGTCGTTCGCCGCATACGAGCTCGGATAAATGACTGCACAAGAACACAAGTGCGTTAACCTGCATTTGCGCCTAGAAATGCACGTGAAAGATGTTATAAAGTAGGCCAGTTCACATGCTCTTCATTACACCTTACTGACAAAACAAACCGGAGAACTGCCACAACTCAATGGTGTAGACTCAAAATATGAGTCTTTTGCGCATGAAATATTTATAAAAGCCTCAAAATGCATTTAAAAAATGTGTAACGGCATCAGTGCATTTTGTGGTTTGGCTATTTTTCTTTTTTGCTTGATCGCCAACTTTAATTCCAGTCCAACCACACAACTGAGAATCCGTATTGGGTAAATCTGAGTCTATCTTCATGTTTATTTGATGACCACTGTGTATAATGGTGCTTTGTTTTCCCCTTGGCTCACCTCACACGTAACGTCCTGTCTGCAGAGCCGGGCAAGCGTGTCGCATTAAAAGTCAAAAGCAGTGACTCGGGTTGGCAATTAGCAAACTGGCTGACTCTTCAAATGTTGGGCGCCTTCTGCTCCCCCTCCTTGTGAGAGGTTCTCCCATCAGAACCAGAAGAGGTCTGAGCCTGCAGAGAGGGCGTTTTTGGAGGGTGGACTCAAATCAGGGTCCAAAAAGACAACACGCGCAAAATCTGTCACACGTGTGATGATCATGATTACAGCAGCGCCTGCTCATAAGAATGCCAATGTTCTCAGGCACACACACACTCCCTGATGTTTCCTTTCCTCTCTCCTTACTCCTCTCTTCTTCAAAGCACTCGACACCAGCTTGGCAGAGTTGCCTCCAGTAGGAGCGTTGGGGTGGGCAGAGCTCTCCAGCTGCGTATGCTGTATCCCTCTTAAGTGCTGTTTTGAGCCGGTCCTTTTTTCTCCACTTTTGGCCTCCTGCAGCTCCCTGGCTAGGATGTAGCTGACCATACAGGAGTTGGCATCCTGATGGTGTGGCCAGCCCATCGTAGTTAGTGCTGGAAAAATATAGCCTCTGTGATCGTGGCACCAGTTATCTGCAGAACTTGGGTGCGGGGTCCACGGACACGCCAGGTTAGTACAAGGATGCGCTGGAGACATTTGATGTGGTCGTTCTCCAGCTGATGGATGTGGTAATGATACATCATCCAAGTCTCAAAGCCACAGAGTAAACACTCTCTCACACAGTCTACTGACGAAGGTTGGGGAAGACTTAATCCAGTTTTGGACATCATTGTCTCGGAGAGGATGCTTTTAAGACATTTAAAATCTGGAACTAATTCCAAGGGCTTTTTGTTGATGCTGAAGACCGGTGATGGAGGTGAGGAGTTCAGAGTACCACTGTCTTCGCGTTCATGGTGAGACCAGTCTACTATAAACGGTAGCAGTTAACAGCAGCTGTTAGTGTTGCTTCAACCTAACCCAACCCCTAACTCTAACCCCATTTCTGTCTTTGTGGGGACTTTAATAGACATTATACACCAACCTCTAGCTAACCCTAACTAACCCAAATAACCCCCTAACCCTAACCTATGCTGGGGTCCAGGGTTGTGTTTTTCCTGCAGGGGGCGTGCAGGAGTTTGATTTGCAACAGCGGGCGCTGTAGGCAGGCGCACCTGTTGGCGATTATCATCTGGCTGCCTGTTTAAGGAGGGAGCACCTGCCTATCAGGATCTGTGACGTGCAGAACCCAACTCCCGAGTTCTCTGCAGTCCAGGAGGACAGCTTCTGTCTTCTGTGTCTTCCTGGTGCGTTTGAGGTCTCCATGCCGTCTGCTGGGCCAGTGAGCGTGCAAGGCTTGACTCCTGAGTTCTCTGCAGTCCAGGAGGGTTGCTTTAGTCTTCTAAGTGTTTTCCCCAGTCAATAAAACTCATTTGGACCTTTTACCACTGTGTTCTTGCCTGCTCTCAGGTCCTCGAGACAACCGCCTCCCCTAAACCCCATTCTTCCCTCTGCATTAAAAAAACAAAAACATTCTATTGAAGTTGTGAGGACCAGCCAAAATGTCCCTACTTCAAAACAAAACAGTCCCCTCTTTGATAGTAGAATAAGTATTTTGGTAGTCAACAGACAGTATAACAGGTACAAGGACACATGCGTGCATGTGTGTGTGCACGCACGCACCCACGCTGGAATCCACTCGCGCGCTCAAACTGCAGGGGGAAACGAAGGAAAGTCGCATAAAGGGCGACACTGATCAGATTTCAGCATCCTGATGAGATTACACACCCAAAGCAGCGTGAAATATGACCGAAGAGCGGCTCTTTCCATTACAACTTCCTGCAGCATGCATGATGGCGAACCCACACTGACAAAGGCTGACGACGCGCTACGACAACTTCATAACAGCCTGTGTGTAACGTTAAGTGTTCAGTTTGCTTTTCGGTGTCATCTTCAGTCCAAAACTTGCACTTACCCTGTCATGCGTGGCAGCGTGTTGGTAGAGACGAGGGCGAGCGGAGGTTTGTCTCTCTCTATGAGCCAAATGGTGTATTGACCGCTTTGCTTGGGGTGCAGGAAGACGGCCATGTCCAGGCTGCAGGGACCCTGGCTCTCCTGCAGCCAAGGACTCAGGACCCAGGGGCCACCGAAAGATGAACTGTTCACCCAGAGGAACTGGCCTGAGGAGGGGGAGAGAAAGAGTTCAGATGGTAAACACAGAGCAGTGGCATAAACATGGTGGTTGTGAAAAAAAGAAATAAATAAAACGAGACGCGTGCCACTGATCCAAACTGTATCCCAATGAACACTTGAGAATGGAGAGAATCGGGCGTGCAGAAGAGAGTGAGCAGAATCCAGATGAGCAATTGGCAATGACTTAAATATATCCGAGGCGCAACCTAAGGGCAGCTCTTGAAGGAAAAGGCACGGTGTCAAGCTGCTTTTGAAAGAAAAGTCAATGAGAGCTCTGGCTGTGATACCAGGTCCCTGCTCACTTTCAAACATGTTGAGCTCACGCAGGCAGGAGTTAATAAGTGACAGGATGGTAAAGATGTGAGGGAATTTCGTTTTTTTTTAATATACATTTTTTTACTGCATTGTATTTTGTGTTGGAGGTCATTAGCTTCATTCCTGATTGCTGCTACGCTTCTCAAAAGAAATCCAAAAAGCATTTTTCACAGCACGCAGTTGGCGGATTTATTCTTATATCCTCTCTGGTTTATTCTTTCAGTCCTAAGCTGCGCTGTTGCCTCTGGATCATAGCAACGCAGCATCCCAAGGGTCAGATGTATCCAAGTGTACTTTCCTAAGTGGGACGCACGTGTTATATCCTTACGTGTCGACCTCTGCATGCAAACAGCTTTTAGCACTTAATACCATAAAAATATAACACAATATTAATTTTAATTATTCTTATTCAGAATTTGCAGTGTTAACTGTGTCAACATGCAGTAAATACAATGTAGAATAGTCAGACGATTGTCAATGACAAGTGACAGTGTGGCAACCAAATGGCTAGTGGACTGGATAGTTAGCATCAGCACAGTTCCGCCAACAGGAAACTCCACTCAACTCTCTTATGCAGCAAAAAAGAGAGAGAACAAAGAAAAAAAACCCCACAAGATCAGGTTGATCAGCCTTAGATGAATCAACTGCTTTTACACCTGTTAGCTAGTTTAACATGGTGATGGCCTCCGTGTTTATAGGAAACCACGGCAAGGATATAAATGTAGCATCTATAACTGAGCTAACGAGCAATTCCCCTTATCAACATGCATCACTGGAGAAATCTGAGATGCTCCCCCGTGGACTTGAGTGCACATCCCTCCAGATCCAGGTTAAGATAAAAACAAGGATAAATATCTGGAATGCGCCCGTAATGTGTAATTACATATTACAACAGGAGACTGTTGGAGTCAGTCTCATTTGTTCTCGGTTCAAAGTGCTCAGGACACTTGCTCTACACATTGATTTTACATTAATGATTTAAAGCAATAGCCTGGGCGATGTTTAGTTTTGAATACAAATTATGTGTGGCTTATTAACAATTCTTTATTAGTCTATAGAGACACGTCAGTTTACATCCATTTATTATTTTAATCAAAAGCAGTTACAATGTTATTGACGTAATGACATTGAATTTGCAGAGTGCAACGTGATCTATGTTTGCGTTCAGATTTAAGAGGCTTGGGAATGATTGCATGACTGATGAAGGGGACATTCTGTGGTCAGATGCACGTTATTCCCTCTATCATTCAGTAACAGATTCAAACATGTCAGTGGGTGATTTTATGGGAGTTCAAACCTGACTGTCTTGGATCCCACAACTCTGTTAATGAAGAGCCGCTGATGGAAAAGCCTGTCAGCTATTAGAGTGGAGTTATTTTTCCATGCTTTGTAACCAAGAGCAACACTTTCACCATGAAAGGATAGTTTTTCTGCAGTTAATGGGTCCTGTCGGAGGCAGAAGCTTATTTATTAGAGAACTCCGGACGTTGTGTTGATAAAAATTCAGTTGATTATTTTGCCCTTTACTCCATAGAGGGGGACGAGGCCCGCCGAGTAGGAACACAACGGTTTCAATCCAAAGTAATGGTTATTCGTTTTCATTCCACATCATTAAATCAAGCTGGTAAATTCTTTTCCCGCTCCCTGAGCAGTTGGAGATTCAATCAACTGAGCCTCTTGTCGACAGATCGTACCGAATTGGCCCAACTGTTGACGGGAATAGAACCCCTCTCCATAATAAAAACAAAACAAAACCCTTCAAACTGTATTCTTGGGCAAATCGTCTTACAGCATGACGCATTTAACCAGGGCCAGCAAAAGCCTATTTTGTCCCCACGGTTTGACTGCCTGCCTTCATTTACTAGACGGTCTTTGGCACCGCAGTGACGTGCTTCTGCAGCATCGAAAAGTTTAGCATAAGCTTTTTCATTCATGGACCATTCTGATCCCCCCCCCCCCCTTTTTCCTTTGCTTTTGTTTTGATGCTACATTACAGGCACGGCCATACATCTACGCCGATGCTATTCCGTTTGTTTCTACCCAGGAGTTAAACACAGCTGTGTTTACCTGATTAAAACAAGGTGTTTATTTCAAGTTGGGATGAGATACTTCAAGACGAGCACCCGGGTCGTTGGCTGCTGAATACTTCGACTGGAAACTACCTGGAGTCCAACCATGTGCGTTGGCTGTTTGGAGATAAGTCGAGCTGCGCAACGTTTTACCAGCATTTTTTTGGAAAAACAGCTGAGACTTAGGATAAAGCTTATGATAATTAAAAGCTACACTGTCTGGTAACGATTAAAGCTGCCTTACGCCTGATATTAAAGAGTGGTTTTATGGTGTAAAAGAGGAAATCATCCAGATGAAAACTTTTAGTATAATTGGTATCTAGCAGCTTTATAACCGTCAAGGTTAATGTTGTACAATAATGTCAATAATTTAGTGACAGTGAATTAAAAAACACATAAAAGGAACGTATTAAGAGAGGTGTTATCAAGGAAAGTGCTTAAAGGCAGGAATCTTAAATAACAGAACACTGTATTTATATTGTTCGGGGTGATTAATGTTACACTTGCAGGGCTGCTGCAAGAAAAAAGTAAAATCACAAGGAAGGAAAAAGAGAACGTTTATACCGTGTTTATACCATACCGACTCACGAACATCACATTTCTCCTGCATTGACCTGCACTATTTCTTACTATTTATATATATACTGTACATATGTCTTATTTTATTTATCTTATTCTAATGTTGTCTTTTTTATGTTGAATGTCGCAGCGTCACACCAGGACAAATTCCTAGCTTGTGTAATACTGTGTATTACATGAACAATGGCAATAAACCTGATTCTAATTCTAATTCTAATTCTGATTCTAATTAACAAATATGCAACAGCTTTAATATCATGGCCCAACACAACTAATCCCTCACACTTTTTGACATATGTAAGTATATAGGCAGACGTAATACAAGGTTACATAACATAGTAGGCTAATTTATGATCAAAGCCACTTGGCCGATTAGCAACATTTCTTGAAAACAGAATGGAAATTTGTTTTGGACTTTTTGAGTTATTTTCCTATGAATGTCGGCTGCCACAAAATCTCCTTGGTAGAGGTAAGAAAAGGCAAATTAGTTAAATAAAGTAACCAACTCCATGGTGTAACCCCTGTAATTCTTCTTTAAGGGGATATGGGTCTGGATTGTTATAGGTTCATGTTCCCAGAAAAGTTACTTTTGCTATTAATTTTTTTTTTTCTTCTGGTGGTCTGGAAATGCTTCTGCCAGGTTTTGATCGGCAGGGCTATTTAGAGTCAATCTAATGTGTGCTTGGACTTGAGAAGACCTACGGATCAAGAACATTCCAACAGTCCGTGTTGAACACGGGGACATCAGAGTTTAGTCTTTTTACCCAGACCATAGAGGTAGGAGGGATCAAAGCCAGGGATTGATGGACGACAGCAGCTCTAAAGGAATCATGAGTTTAAGCCTAATCGATTTTAAAATTGCTTTGCTTGGAGCGAGCAAGACGACAGGTCACATATTTTACTTACTCTTTCAAATTTCATTGCACTGCCAAGATTTAAAAGTCATCCGTGACTCGAGCTGGCCACTTGCTGACTATAGAAAATAATAAGATCCAAAGAGCTGCCGACCCTGCTTGTCTGCTCCGCCCTGCACAACTTATCAACAGTTAGATTTTTACATTTAGAAAACAGTTTTACCATTTTTAAAAAAAGATTATTATGTCATAATTAATATTAACTTATAACCTGGGTTCTAAACTTGTCAGCTTTGGGGGAGCTGTAGGTTAAATAGACCAATGATATTGGATCTCAGGTAATTCTGTATGGGAGTTTATGTTTATATTGCTATACAGTAGCAGATGTCTGTGTAGATTCTCAATCATCCAGGTCATCGTATCCAAGGTAGTTTTCTATGTCGACTGGACTGGGTTTCTTCTCTTGAAGACCTTTTGCCTTCTATCCAGAAGGCTTCTTCAGTTCTGAACTCGCTGGGGAGAGAGCTTGAAAATATATAGCCCCTGTGGACCATTTGCATGCTAATGATCTGGGTGGTCACCTGAGAGTCGTTAGCAGGGTCGTTCACCTAGTTTCTGTTGAGGTGTCTCCCCTTTGTCTGCTGGATCACATGGTGATGAGTCACTGGGTCTCCTGGAATGGTGTGAATGTTTGTTTTGCTGTTGGAAGGAGTGGAGGACTGCATTGTATGTGGGTGATAGGAAGTGCCTCAGGCCACCACCTCTGTTTAAGGATGGCTTTTCCAATTTGACATGGATAGCTTCCTTGACACCCCTTTCAAACCAGCGATCTACTGGCCAGAGAAGACCGCTGGTTTGGGATCTGAGTGACCACCCAGATCATTAGCATGCAGATGGTCCACAGGGGCTATATATTTTCAAGCTCTGTCCCCAGCGAGTTCAGAACTGAAGAAGCCTTCTGGATAGAAGGCGAAACGTCTTCAAGAGAAGAAACCCAGTCCAGTCGACAGAGAAAACTACCTTGGATACGATGACCTGGATGATTGAGAATCTACACAGACGCCATTCACCTAGTTTCAGTTGAGGTGTCTCCCCTTTGTCTTCTGGCTCACATGGTTGCGAGTCACCAGGAAAGTTGACACAGAAAACAACCTTGGATAAACAGTAGCAGGTAATCTATAAAACAGGATTACTTGTTGAAATGCCCAACATGTTAGTCATTTAATGCCACAGAAAATAGATATATTTTATACAAGGGATGGCTCTATACAACTTTTTCATGTCCGATACCAACTAAGACTGTCTGCCGATAACAATATCAATTATTTTTTCAATGACTGTTCTCGTGGCTCCTTAGCACTTGTTGACAGCAAAAAGTCTTCATACTCCTTTCTGTGATGCTTCTGCCAAAGTTTTATCAAGTTCACGATGTGGAAATGTCCAATGCTAATGCCACTCACATTGCACAAGCTGCATCCGGCTGTTTTACTTGTCTCTTCCCCGCATGCAAACAAATTCCGCACAACTGACACGATAAGAGCGCTAAGCTAATTCATTGTCACTCATGCCATTCTGTTGACGCACGCTGCTGGAGCTACGTCTACGTCTGATTACGGCCTGCTACCATTGCTAAAAAAATAGCGTCTTTGCTTACATGTCACGCAATGTTGGATCGACCATTCAGGGTTAGGGATCGGATCGGACGCACTAATTGTTATTTTGACGTCCGATCCTGAAATGTTGACCCATATCAGACTGATACTGATCCTGAGTATCCTATTGAGCCATCACTATTTTAAAAATAAAAAGGATTTGTACAATTTATAGTAGTAAGAAGCACACATAAGTAAATCTGAAAGTTACCCATGTGACATTCTGTTTTTAGTATTTCAAAGTCACAAAGGATGACTCTCCGTGATGCTCACGATTTCAAAATAATTTGACTCGCCATCAAAGATAAAGTCCTCCATTGCGATTAAATGCTACTACAGCCGATAATAACCATTTCACCCACAAGAAATTAATTTCAAAGCAGCCATATCAAATATTCTGGTGATTATGCCTGGAGCAGTTTTCAACAGAGTTCATTATTCACATCTCTTGAAAACACAGATCAAAGGAAGGGTTGGCCTGCATTTTAGAACCCCTAAAAAGGATGCTTGAAAACAGCTGTTTTCAAGACTGTGGGCCAAAATAACAATATCATGCAGAACTATATTATTATTATTATTATTATTATTATTATTATTATTATTAGTAGTAGTAGTAGTAGTAGTAGTAGTAGTAGTATTAGTATTATTATTATTATTATTAGCAGTAGCATTAGTAATAGCAGTAGGACAAAACTGAAAGGTTAAATTTGCCATTCTCCAATAACTTCACAGCGTAAAGGCAACATTGACAGCTCTGTGAGTGGCATAAACTTTAAATCCTTGACTGATTTGTTGTGCTTCTACCAATTCACTGACGCAGTTCCTCTGCATAATTGTGTGAAAAATGATGTTGTGTTCAAGCATTTAGATTTAACACATCTAAGAGTTGCAGCTAAAAATGGCTTGACTGTCATTTCTTTGTATTTTACAGGACGTCCCCGTGCACCTATAAACCAGGAGTAGATAGTTATAGGAACCTAGTTCTAGGAACAGTCACCTAAAACAGTTCCTACCTCTTTCAAAACTGATTTTTCTTGCTTCTGCCCTGAACAGCTAACTTAGGAACTAGTACGAGTGGCTAAGTAGCACCAGAGTTCCCATTTGACAATGTCGACCGGCTGGTTCTTAGCAAAGAATAAAGGCTCATGATTACATATTGACCGACACACCCAGCCAGGAGTTGATCTAAGTACTGACCCTGAAGCAGGGACTTGGTTTGACCCTGTAAAGGGTTCTGAGACACACACTGGCCACAGAACTGGCCACAATGGGCCATGTTTTCCCAATATAGACCACAAATTTTTGTCAAAGGTGACCAAATGTGACATGTAAAGGTACGGGTGCTGCAGCTGGAAGAATGAGTTGCAGACATTCATGCACTTCTATTCCTGAGCTGCCACTAATGCTAACCACTAACACTGCTGAAATCTGGTGTGAATTAAATATTTTGCTTTAATGCTGTGAACTTACCACAAGAGGATGCAGGATGCTCTCAAAGCAACCGAGGGAAGGAGCACACCAACTATAATGCCCCATCCAAACATCTTCAAAAAATATACATTACAAAAGAATGTTTGATGATGTTAGAAAGTAAATTTATCCTATGGCAGCTTCATGGATACATACAGGCTGCACAATGAAAGTGGCTTATACTGCAGCTGAAAGTGCTAAAGGGAAAGAGCTTTGCACTGATGTAGACCCCCTGCTGGAAAGCCACACACGGGCCTGCCTGAGCTTGAGTATTTCAACCGGCACAATTGGAACTTGCGGCTGGTGTGAAGCCACAGGAGCGCCCTAAAAAGCCACAGTTGGTGACACTGGGAACGTGGGTACAAAGACAAACAGGTTCCTCGTAGCAGAGCCACTCCAGCAGAACTGTCTGGCATGCATTTAGGTGCTACGGTAGCACGAGAATAAAAAAATAAAAGTGAGATGCTGAAAATTTATATTTATATCTGACCTTACTGTTTCAAGCAGCCGCTACCTCCGTCACAAGCTTTCTCAGGTACAATGGTTGGTGTTCACACTGCAGACAGCATATCTCGGCATATCTAAGCTGGTTTCCGCAGCACCCTCGAAGCTACATTTTGCGCCATAGAGAGAAGCTGCTATATAATAGGTATTTAACTTAATTGACATCTTTAATAACCATAAAAAAGACAGAGCAAAGGACTCAAGTGGTCGAGCCCTTGAACTTTTATGTAGCATCATTTTTCATAGGGTCCAAACATCTTCCAATCCTCAACGCAGGGCTAACTTGTGGACAAACATCAATTCCAAGTCAGCATTTCACCGTTAACCCCAAAAGCATGTCTTCTGACTGGAGGAAGAAGCCTAAGTATTGGAAGAGAAACCACGCAGATGCAGGGGTTCAACTCTGTGGAACCATGGGAACCTCTTTGCTGTGAGGTGACAGTGCTAACCCCTGCAACACCGTGCCGCCGTCTTCAGGTTTGCAAATGTACGAGTCCATTCAAACTCACCAGGAGGAAGGACTCAAAAACACTTCAGAGACGTGATGAGGCTATGGGTGGGAAACGTGGTTAGCCCGAGTTATAGTTAAGTAGGCCCCAGATCCAACAGCTGAGGGAAATGCATAAAGAACTAGGACACATTCCGCCTTTGTAGTCGAGACAAAAAGGAATGAATACATAAATTAGCAGATGCTCTGAGTGGAATAAGCACCCAAGTGTTCGTGGAAAAAAAATAGTCCTCTTGGCAACGATATTTTAGCAATCATGCAGTCTGTGGGATGGCAGATAAGATAATTTGTTGATTACTTGCAAATGGACGCTGATAGAAACTCCTGGAGTGAATATGGTTTGGACATTATCTGATTAGGGAACAGTAGCAGGAGATGGCAGTAATAGATTATTCCTCTCTCTCTCTCTCTCTCTCCTCTTCTAACATGCGTGTATGTGGTCGTATGAAAAAAAAAAGACACATATGCATTTCTACATGTATGCTTAATTAAATGACCTAAATTAAATATATGTTTTTGTTTCCAGTGCCACGGATCCACCTGAAAGGCACGTTTGTTCTTCGGTGTTGGTTTTCCAGTATGCCTAATGGTCTAGCCTGGCTTCCACGGGAGCCAGGCGGCTTTCAACTATGTAAAAGGAGCTGATGGATCCCTGGAGAAGCTCAACAGTTGCTGCCAACACCTCCTGCCTGGTCTGCTCACACACCTGAAAGCATGACTGCAGAGCTGGCGCCAAGAACAGCGTACGGGACACAGCAGGTATAGTAAAGCAATGACCGGGAACAGCAGTCTGTTAAATATGAGCAGGGTTATTATGATTATTCCTTTGTTGACACCAATTTCTGATTTTTAGGGGTCTTTTTTGTACTATTCTAATAATGACCAACTGGGTTCGAATCTGAGGCTTTTTTTTTCACGTCAGAATATTTGAAAACAGATTTTTGCCTTGACACAACACTCATTTGACCTTACACTCACGGGCCTTCGAAAGCTTTTGTTGCCTTGATTGCAGGATTTAAACTGGCATTCAACAAATAGCATTGAAAATGAAAAGAAAAAAAGCAACCACAAAGACGCACATAAAGAAATGACAAAAACCAAACTCCAGAGCCGTCCTTTCAAGGGTTAGTGTGTGGAATCTTTTCCTATCTTTCCAGGCCACATTTTGAACATCTAGAAAAAGACAACTAATTACAAATGTTCCTATGAGAGAACTGCCTTTTTTGAGTGTGCCTGTGAAATGATATAGCTTAAAAATTATTTTAAAATAAATATTCATCACGTTGTGAAGAATAATGCTGCAATTAAAGGGGACATTGTGCCTTACCTCTTTAAACTGGAACTAAAAAGTAGCCAAAAAAGAAAAAAAAAACCCACATTTTTCAAGCAGTTCTAGGTGAAAAATCCAATAAAAGTGAAGCTACTTATTTTAACTTGCATTCATTAGTCCAGTTTATGTCTAGAACTTTCTCAGAACTTCCCAGGATTATTAAGGTTAAGTTGTATGTGTTTGAGTATGCGTGTACGTGTGTGTTTTCCCTCAGTGTTGCTGTTCAATATCGCACACTTTAAAGAAAATAAAGCTTGCAAACACCTTTTATCGCAGGGGCTGGGAGAGCACAATCCCCCCCGCCCGCAACACACACACACCTGCCCCAAGCCAGCCGGGAGGCTGATGCAATTTAAAGCCGTCCACCATCACAGATTGAAACAAGAAGAAGAGTGTTCACTCATGCTCAACAAGTCCCTCTGTTTGTTATTAAAGGGCAGACTGAGGGTGATAAATTCGTTGCCACACACCGTAAATGCTTGTGTCAGGTATAAGCAGCCAGACATTGTCTGACATACTAAAAGAAGCCACTGTGATTCCTTATATTTGTCCTACAGTACAAGATAAATAATAATATAATAAGAAAGCTGTCAACTAGCGTGTGCTGGCACTCCAATCTCCACGTTGTCATGGTTGGGGATGGTCGTATGGTCGAAGTGGCTTGTTTGTCAGTTTGAGCGCAGTAAAAATACAAAACCGCCGGTGACAGAAGCGTTGTCATGTGGAAACGGATGACATAAACGTCCGACGTGGCTTCGTGAGTGGCCCCCGCCGGCATTGATGTATCATTCATTGTTTTGTCTGGAGACTCACGGGTGTTTTGTCTGGAGTCACACAAGGCGCCGCCTTGACTGGATTTTCTGCTGGCTAATGAACAGCAGGGGTTAGTGACACCTTCCTCCTACTCTCCTGGTGGCTGCGCTGACGCACTGGACCTCTGCCTCACCCCCTGTCTCTCTTTCACACGCAGAATATCCCAGCACAGGTTAGAATGTGATTTAATTAGCCGTCCTGCCAACAGATTCTTGTCTTACTCGCTTATGGACCTGCAGTGTTTAACAGCTTGTAGAAGCTCATCACTCTTTAACATAGAACTAGCACAGAGGGTAGTGCATACACAAAGCTAACCGAGTCCAAAAGCCAGTAACTTACTCTAATTGTGAGGGACAGCCCAAATCCTTCCCCCAATAAATAGATTTAAGAAGAGAGGTAGAGGTGAATAGGAAATTGGTAACACAAGCTTTCCCTATTACAGAAACATGCAGTTTCCACACCGCACATCCGGATAAACAGCAATTACACACCAATAATCGTCCGCATTGGAAGCAAATTGGTGTGTTGTTTTTTTCGTGACCAGAAATGACTGAACCCAATCCGGCTGAGCATCCGCAGGTTGTACACCTGCACACAAAAATACCCCAGCGACGTAGCTCTGATTCGCACGGCTGAAACGAACCCGGCATTTATTGCATGCTGCAAAACAATACATAATTCATACTTTGGAAGGCGGTACATGCAGCCTTCAAAGATCTGATCGCTTTAAGGACCGACTTTTGATTAAATTTTTAAAATTGCAGTTTAATTGCTGATTTTGAATAATTGATCAGACAAATATACTTTTATCCAGCAAGTTTTGCTTTTTAAGACTGTTTACTTAACCAAGTTGGATATCCAGATGTATGTAGCTAGATGATTTGCTGACACAATTATGGCAAAATATGAAACTAACCTGATTCACTTTACTGCAGGAGAGCTTCAAGAGGAGGCGTCACAATAGTGCATTTTAAATAACTCATAACTGCAACCCTTTTAAAGATAACCATGATCAATGATTACTCTTTCTTTAAAAGCAAAGGTTAAATTCCATTCAATGCAGAGAGCACGTCATTGCTTTAAAGACATTTTCGCTTCGACGTGGTTTTGCAAAGATGAATAAATTATGTTTCCATTCATTTTACACGCCATATGTTGGCTTCTCCCCATCCCTCCCCCCCCCCCCCCTCCCCCCCACACACACAGGCTTATGTAACCATGGGTACAGAGGAGAAGCTCTTAATTCACTCACTTAATTCAAATTGAGCATCATGAACTTGCTACTTGAATAAATTTTACATTTTTTCAACTGTTTTTAACAGCGGCAGCTTGGCATTTACAATGTAGCTTAAGACTCATTGAGTTCTTAATGTCAATTTAATGTCGTTCTCTGAAAGTAAAAAAAGCAATGCCCTGTACCTAGCTGCATTTTTAAAGCACTTCATGCTAAAAAAGTTTGATCACATTTAGCTTCAAACCATATTCAAAAGATTATCCGATTTGTTTAATTTTTCAAGTCATTTCTTAGGATATTTCAACAAAATTTGCAATCTTTAGCTTAAAATATATTAAATAGTTAAATGTAAATGTTAAATATTACATCTCAATTCTAAATGTAAAGATTTAATCAAATTATACATTTTAAATCTAAAAGTTAAATCTAAATGTTAAAGCTAAATATAAATGTTAATTCTAAATGTTAAATCTAATTCCAAATGTTAAATCTAACTCAAATGTTAAATCGAAATACCTCGGCTGAAACGAAATTTTTAGCTAATATGCAAATTGACACTGTTGGTAATGGGAAACATTTTTGTAAATATCTAAAAGCAAAATCCAGTCTTTGGCCCAGCTTCAGCAGCTGAACACAACCAACATGGCTCTTCTTCCTCTCCAGAACACTCTTTGCTCGGTACTAAATCAGCTTCTACATCAGACTGTATCGGTGCACGTTTACTTGTAGCTGCCCGGGATCTCTTCATGTTTCATATTTGGAGCTGTGGCATGTTATCAAGGAGATCCTGTCAGTTTGCTGGACTACACCTATCAGTCTTTTTTAAGATGGACCTCTTGTGATATAATATGATCTTCTGACAGTCTTATGGGTGCCCAAAAATCTGGTAGTGTCCCTGGGCCGAGCAATGAGTTCGTAAATGAGGCAAACACCTTTAATTTTGGGAATATATTTAGTCTTTACTGGAGGCAATTCACACTTTCACAAGCACCGAGCCAAGCCTAACCCGGCGGTCCTAGGTCCATCTATGTTGCTCTCTGTTTTGATGTGCTCCTCAGAGAACCACTCATTTCTCTCACTCTCTCTTTCTCCTTCTCCCTTTCTCTTTCTCATCTTTGCAGTTCTTCACTCAATCCATTTTCAGTCCATGTGGAAGGAAGTCTGTGTTTGCCATGGTAACAAGGTTTGCGTCCACCTGACATGCAGACCGTTGGGTTGAAACTGGTGATAACAATCCACATCGGCAAACCCAACGTGCACCGCAGGGCGAAGGTCAAATCACACAGAGGGCTGATCTTTTTCGCTCGAGCTCTTCATTGTGATTTCTATTCCGGGAACGTTCTTTAACCTCACAGTCCAGATGCCGGGCTGCCTTGACTCATCAAACCCAGCTGAACAAACTCTAAAACACGCAGTTTATTTATATGCAGAAATTGTGTTTTCTACAGGTCTGAGTGCTATAGCCCAATAGGGAGTTGTGTTACAAAGCTACTGTTAATTTACAGCCAATTTAGTTTGCCCCAAAATTGTCATTTTTTACATTGTTGTCGGATTGGATTTTCCGCTTAGCAATTTTAAAACAGATTTTCAATTGGACACCATTTCTGCTGTAGTTCTCCCACCAGGTAGTTATTGAAATCTGCAGTCAGTTACTGCAAACGAAATGAATTTGGTTTGGAGGGACAGCGAGTCAAAAGGTTCACTGAACAATTGAGTTTCCATTATAGCTTTCGCAACTTGTTTGTGTAATGATACATGATTGTTATGGCAGATATTATCGCGGCACTGGTTTGGTCTGGCAGCGTGGCCCAGCCCCAAGCCCAAAGCGGCAGAGGACATCCAACAGGGAAGATGGGGAGCTCACCTTGGCCTCTGGCATGGAAGCGGGTGCTACTTCCAAAAATGTTATTTTGCCATTTAGCGCACCAATTGATGGACACTAATAGGCACTTGGCGGCTGCACCATTAGCCTAAAGGGAACTCTTGTCAGTAACTGCTTGCATGCCTGATTGATGCACAAAGGTGCTTTTAAAGTATAGCTCTTTTGGTTTATGTGGAATTGCAGCGGTGTTGGAGCCTATCCCAGCAGCCACCAGTCCAGAGGCAGGGAAACACTGGACAGGCCATCAGCACGCTACAGTCCAACACTCCCGCTGACAGGCAAATTAGAGTCTCCAATTAACCTAATGTGTTTTTGGTCAGTGGGAAGCCACTGGAGTATCCATGGAAACAGGAAAATAACAGGCTAACCTGAAGCTTGCAAGAAGCTGCCTGTGCTAACCACTGCACCACCAAGCAGCCTTCATTTCCTGTCCTAAATATTTATTGATTTATGACTTAAAAGGAATTATATGTAACACTAATGAACACTGACATGTTGTGCTTCACTAACTGCAGACAATTGACCATATTGCTCCATCTCATTTTTTCCCTAATAGAAAAAATGACATACAAAAGACGCTATTTGTTATAAAAAACTCACTGGCCAAAAAAAGAGTCTCCAACAAAAGTAAAAGGTCACGCAAAATATTATTTTGAACCGCCTTTAGCTTTGATTCCGGTTTGGACTATGTTTCATTCTCTCCAGTGGAGGACAAATCTCCACTCACAGGCAATTTGAGCCCGATGAATCCGAGCAATGGCATCAAGGAACATGACCACATCATCAGGAAAGGAAAAATCCATTGATTGGATAACCTGTCATTCAGTGTGTTCAGGTAGTCAGCTGACCTCATAATGTTGCTGAACCTGGACCTGACCAACTGTAGCTCCAGATCAGAGCTGCCCCTACAGGCCAGTCCAGTAGGCTCTCAGCATGATGGTGCATCCCTTCATCTGCCTCTCTTCTAACCCTGATGCACCCATCACTCTGGAACAGGGTAAATCCAGACTCATCAGACAACATGACCTCCAGAGTCCAATCTTTTTTCTCCCTAGCAAATTAAAGCCTTTTTTCCCGATTAGCCTCACTCATTAATGGGTTTCTTAAGGCTAAACAGCTGCTCAGTCCCAATCTGTTGAGTTCTCTTCACATTGAGTGTGTGGAAAGTTCTCACTTTCAGGAATAAACAGCCTTAAGTTTCACTGTTGTTCTTCTATGGTTTGATTTTCACCAAACGTTTAAGTAATTGCTCATGGCAATCATCCATTGCGATCATCCTCGACGAGGATGATTCCCCACTGTCCTTTTTTAATAAGTTTTTAATAAGAGGCTCTTACCTATTTGCTTAGTTAAATCCAGGTGGTGAGTTTTTTTTTGGCCAAGCAGTGTAATGTGGGGCATTACAATGAAGAAAGAAAGAGATGGAATTAGCTAATGTTCCACTATAATAGTTCAGGCACAGCCAATACGTACATCATCAATAGAAATTAATAGACCAAGGGTTGCACAATGAGGCAGAATATGTCGTTACAGTCCAACGTGAAACTGGCGACGCAGAGCAAATCCAGTTAGGACCAAATGTGTTCAGTGAAACATGAATAAAAACGGCCTTAGGATAAGACGTGAGGCAGAGAAGATGTATCTTAAACAACTGGGTTTAGTGGACATTGCGATATTAGGCTGGCGCCACCTTTATTGCTGTTCTACAATAAGCTCACTAAGTTGTTGCAATTGATAAATAATTATTTTACAGAGAGTTTAAGTGGCGCTAGCTGCTGGCTGCAGGAAATAATGGGCAGCGCCTTAATTCCTCAGCCATGGTGCAGCGATAGCTTCAGGGAATTCAATTCAATTTTGCTCTGATAGTTTTGTGAACTGAACAATTCTGTTAAATGACCATAAAGCATCCTTAAGAAAATGATAGGGTACTTATGCAGAACTTGTGATTACTTACATTTGCTGAAACTGTTTTACAGGGCTTCATACTCCCACCTCCCGCTCTAATCTGTCACAATGGAAAAGAGTGGCTGATATAATAATAACAATTTGCTGTCACGTCTCTGGACGTTTTTAGAAATAAGTGACCGAATACTCATGGTCGACTATGACCAAACCGTTTCCGTATTTTCCACATTGTAAGGAATCGCTGAAAACCTTTAGTCACTGCTGGTGAATAAAGACAAAAGAAGAAAAGACGAACATTGAAAGAACTACAGTAAGATACACCACATTAATAGTGTGTGCTAGGGTGCCTCCTGGAGTAGGCCCCAGGGAAGACCCAGGAACACTGGAGGAACTCGCAGCTGGCTGAAGAGCTGGACGAAGCCATCAGGGAGAGTGAAGTCTGGGTCTGGATGGATGGGTGGGTGGGTGGGTGGATGGATGGATGGATGGGTGGGTGGGTGGGTGGGTGGGTGGATGGAGGATGGATGGGTGAATGGGTGGGTGGGTGGGTGACTGGGTGGGTGGATGGATGGATGGATGGATGGATGAATGGGTGGGTGGGTGGATGGGTGGATGGAGGATGATGGATGGATGGATGGATGGATGGATGATGGGTTGGTGGGTGGGTGGATGGATGATGGATGGGTGGGTGGGTGGGTGATGGATGGATGGATGATGGGTGGGTGGGTGGATGGATAATTGATGGATGGATGGATGGTGAATGGGTGGGTGGGTGACTGGTGGGTGGGTGGTTGGATGGATGGGTGGGTGAA